>NW_024500683.1:2776408-2913060 GCF_017590055.1 Onychostruthus taczanowskii | reverse complement strand
CCCGCCCCGCCCCGCTCCGGCTGCCGGCCGCGGGGAGGGAGCGGCGGCTCGGGGAGCTCCGCGCTCGGCGTCCTCGGGGGCTACGCCGGGCTCCGGCCGGCGGGGACGGGGGCCCGGGTGGCCACGGGGTGCTGCTTCTCTCCGCGGCGGGCGACAACTTCGGCCGGCCGCCGGGACGCCTTCCCCGGGACAGCGCCGGCCGCCCGACGGGCAGGGCAGGGTGGGCGGACGGGTCCGTGCCCGAGTACTCACCCCTCGGAGCGGCGGAGAGCCGCTCGCTTCATTTCTGCTTCGGTTTGGTTTTTGGGTTTTTTTCCCTACCTCGGCCGAAGTAAGAAGTTGTAAATAAATAAGGCGGCGGTTTGCCGCAGCTCCCCTCCGTGCCCATCAGTCGCTGTCGCCTCCCGCCGCCCGCCCCGCACCGCCCGCGCTCCCTGGACGGCATCTCCCCGTTGTTCGGGCGTGCAGCTTCCCCGGAGACCACATATATCACGTATTTAACGTATATCAGAATTTCGTAATAATCCGCCTGTCTTTATTTTGAGGAAAAGGCATTAATCAGGTGCTGCAACACACATGAAATGCACAATATAAAGCCTCTTACAAATTCTTTCCTCACAGGGAAGTTTCCGATGCATTTTTCAACACTCCCTGCTGTCATAACTAAACACTTCCTTACAGCTTGAATTATGCTTTTAAAACTTCATGCTGCATAAGAACACAGAAGCACAGCAGTAGAGTTGCAAATTACTGAGTTCTCCACGATTGTCTGATTAAAACGTAGAGATCGATTGATGTTCTCACTGGCTTCTGAGCTATTTGAGATAAGAAACAGAATGATTCGTCACTGATACTTTGATTTTTGGTAGGAATAGCATGGCTTGCAGAAAAGGGGGATGCCTGCACGCCAGCCTCCTGGGCTTACACCACTGCTTTCTTTCCTGTTTTATATTCAGCCTTCACATTTGCATGTGTATAACAAATGTAGATAACGTGGACACTCTGTCTATCTATCCTTCACATCTATCCCAAATCGATTTTTTATTCAAAAGGACACACACACAGAGGACATCGATCTGATGTAATGTAAGCTGGAATTCATGAGAAAGTGAGGACGACACCTGGCCAGGCACTGAACATCTGAATGAAGAAACATCTGTGTAGCAAAGAGATAATTAGAGTTAGCATGTTTAGTAGAGGAGTGGAAGAGTTATTATGTGATTAATGAAATAATACGGAGGAATGGAGCAAGCATATATAGTTCAATATATTCAAATCAAGAAAGTCTCAGACACAAAATTACAGCTGCCTAGTTTATGCTGGTGCTGTTTATCTAGAGGACGATCACCTAAACTGTGTCTTTCCAGTGACTGAGCACACCATTGTTTTCTCATTTCCAGCGCAATTCTATTTACAGAGATAATTTGTTCAAATAAAGCAAACATGTGTATCAAAGCAACATACCAAGAAGATATTGCTTGGTATCATTTGCAAGTCAGCAATCATTTGGAGAAGTTAATTCTAAGCTTGCCACTTCTAGATACTCTATGATACCATGTCAGGGTTCTTAAAAACTTGTTGGGACCTAGAACCTAGAAACCAAGGGTTACAAATGAATGTGTTTCATTGGCATTTTTTATAGCCAAACATATTACAATATTTTTAAAATACTGTTTTTCCCTTTATATTACCTTTCATCCAAAAATATTATCTTTAGTTAACTTGTGTGTTGTATTCAGAGCCTATAGAGGATACTTAATAGTTTAGGGCTGTAAGACCTTAGTAAAAGCAGCAATAAGAATAGCTGAACGTAATTGCAGCAGTTTAGGAAGGAGCACAAACAGTAAGCACCAGGGAGGTATCCCGATGAACTGTGATCTTCCGTCTCTTTAATTGTACTCCTGAATGCTGGCAACTCTGTTCCTCTGTGCTTGCTAGCAAATACTGCCTTTACTCCCACCACAGCTGCTGTAGCAGCAATATGAGACACGTGGTTATTTGATAACAAATTGCAATGAATACATTTTCCCCTCAGAAGCATTGTAGCACTTTCAGGTGCCACAGAACAGGCTCGGATGTCATGAGCCAGATACATCAGGTGTGATATCAAATAATGCAGCAGCATTTTCCCGTTAGCTTCACGTGCAGATTATTTCAGATGGAATGATAAAAGATAATGAAGGCACTACATACAAGCCAACTGCTATTTATTAAATTGTTGTTTCTTGATAAGCAAGGCAGAATATTCTTCCTCTGGAAACTGGAAGAACCCAGTCAAATTACCACTCCATTTGTGGGGGTAAACTGTCTACAAAGATACTTTTTTCAGCTGAACACCTTAGCACTGGTTATTATAAAAATTGTCACATTTGATTTGAGGCCTCAGGTGCAACTCTGAAATAAAGGACGAGTTTCTAACTTGTGATGGATGGTACCAATCACTGTGTGACTCAGGCTGTTCCTATGGTTTCACACATAGTATGCAGCACAGTGCATATTCTGGGTAGTATCAGTGTGTGTGGGCAGGCATTTCTCTTTAGGATCTGGTCCAGAATTGTTTGTTTGCAGTAGTTTATGGTTTGGGTCATCTATTATGGTGTTGTGATTGCTGCCTCCATTCTCCAAAGATTTTTTTTCAGGGATGTGTCAGGACTTGGCATCCAATTTTTCATTTGTTTTCAAGAAAAGCTACCTCTACTTCAATTTCTTGTGCTTCTTACCAGCAGAGGATACGTGACTCTGGCAGGAGGACGCTTAACACAGTCCTAGAGAGCAGCCTGTGTGTGCGAGTGTGCATATGCACACCCATACTAAAGGAATCCCATCCCTAGGAATGCTCTCCTCGGGCCCACGGAGCCTTCCTGTTTCAAACAGGAGCACACAGCAGATGCTGGCTGGATGCAGTCACAGGGGGCCGTGTAATGCCAGCCAGCAATGTTGTGCTCTGGCTCCTTTCTTCTTCATTGCTTTCAGTCTTTCCAACGTCTGTAGAAAAGGATAGGTGTGGCAGGGGAGTTGCCTTAGCTGTGCAATGGATGTACAGTTAAATTAAAACAATTTAAAACAATTCAGCTCTTTTTGCCTTTTTCCCCTTGCTGACTCAGGGTCACCCACCCATCAGGCAGCTCTGTGTAGAGACTTCTGCTGCACCCCCATCCAGCCTCTCAGCTGGCCATGCCTGGCAGGGGACAAGCTGGCCAAGCCTTTTGCTTGCTCCATTTGAATTATCCCAGTTTCTGAACATCAGGATTTGCTAAAGCTAGGTACAATAAAAACTGTGTTGTTTGGTTTTGGTTTTTTTCCCCCAGTTATTGGAAAGTGGGTCTGAGTAATATGATAGCATTTGAAATAAAGCTATTAAAATTTATTGTTTCATAGGTTCTGCAGCTGATAGAACTATTACAGTCCCGTGGGAAGCAGAAGCAAAATCAGTTGGATAAGCATATAAAAATGTGCAATTATTTTTAACTAGTGGATGAAACACTGGAGAGAAATAGTTTCTATTTCACATGGCTGTAATTGAATAGATTAAATCCAAGGATGGTTCATTTCTTTGGGCTGTTCCATATTTTTCTTTCAAAAGCAGTGACTGGTGGTGACTGGAGGTGGGTAATTAGCCCTGGCATGCAAAGGGGGCTCATCAGCCTGGCTTCTGTGATGGGTAAATCCAGATGCCAGGTGACTCAAATCACAGCAGGCAAAAGAGTAGCCTGCCTGTCTGAATGAAATATAGGCAGTGTAGTTTCCATGTTTGCAGTTACACCTTTTGGCACTGCTCAGTCAATCAAAATGTGTAATTTGACAAAAAAAAGGGCATTGAGGCTGCATCCCACAGGAGTGTCAGAGAACATCCGCTGTGTACTGCACACTGAAGTGCACAAGGATGACCTCAGTGGAGTCACAGTGTATCCAGGGATTCAAAAGAGAACATATTTATTACACGTTAGTGAAGTCCCAAAAGACCAATGCGTGAGCCAGGCATCCTGCTGAGAAGGTGATGTTCTGCCATCTGACAGGCACAGATCACCACTCCAAGTGTCTGCACAGAGGTACCTTGCCATGAGCAAGGGGCAAAAAAGGTACAAAAAAATGAAGCTTCAGCACAGAGTACAGCAAAAGCATAATTTCTTCTGTCCTCTTCTGCTCCTTTACACTTATTTCAGCCTCATTAGACCACCTAACAGTTTTTCTAAGAAAGCACATTTTCCTATACTATCCAGTTATGGGAGCCCCTGAGAAGTTTAATCATCCAGCTCAGAAGAGAAAGCCCCACACCCTCACTCAGGACACTGTGTGTCAGAAAACACAGCCTGTGGAGACTGGGCTGGACTTGCTGAAATAACGTATGAGGGGTCTGTGCTGCTCCAGAAACAGGAAACCAGCTGCCCAAGCTGACAGTGAGAACTGAGACTACATGTTTATGCATGTAGGCCATTTTGAAATAATTTTCTCTCGTTCTTTGTTCCTTTTCCTAATAAGCCAACTTGTTTATCACTATAGCAACCAGTGACAGATTCCTGGAAAGAAGAGCTGCAAATGCCCATTTGGACCAGTGTGGTCACGGGTGGTTGGTGCCAGCAAGGTGTCACACCTGCCCCCAGGGCTCTGAAATGCCGTGCAGGGAAAAAGCAGGGTGATGCAGGCATGACAGGGTGTGACACAGTGGGAGAGGGATGTGCAGAGAGAACGGGGCTAGGCACAGCTTGATGGAAGCCATCGCAAAACTAAACATTTTTGTTTTAAGTGAAAATAAACCTGTTACACATGAGGCAAAGTAAGTTTGAAGTGGAGAACTGAATCCTGAACTGGAAAGATTGAAATTCAATTATCCTTCTGTGACATGGGCTCTGGTGATGAGGACTGGAAGAGGTGGGAAATGGATGTATAAATAACCTGCTCAGAGGAGGTCCTGCAGGCAGAGGTATGGATGGAAATCAACACTCTCACCAAACATCTGCTGACAGCAAACACATCTGAAACTGCACCAGTGACCTTCTTGCTGGCACTGAGCCACATTCCAGGTGACATCTCACAACTACGGCATTGGTTCAAGTGGCAAAGGTGTGTGGGGCTGAGCAAAATGAGGGGTCCAGAGACAACCCTCAGGGGCAACATAGTTACACAAAAATTAAAGTGTTTCTTTGCTTATCTACCTAGAAAAATTCATGCACAACTCATCCCCCCAACTTTCCCTCCCTCTCCTCCCCCCGCCCCATTTACAAGAATATTAACAGAAATGCAAACTCTTCATCTTCTTTTAAATCTGCCTTTTTGGATAATGTTGAAGAGGACCATTCTTATGCTGTTTGCTTGCTCCTCCTTTTGTGTTCACCTAACTCAGCCCCTGAGCTGTCCTTATGTTCTGGTACCTACTCAGTTTGTTTATATTTTGAGTAGGCCCTGAGTATGAAGAGATGAAAGTTAAAAGCTGTATGGTTGAAAAAGGCTATTCGATCCTTGGTCTTCATATGGAGAGGGTTGATTTTCTTTTTTTTTTTTTTTTTGGTAATGTAATATTGTGTTAATGAGGTAATGTTGTTGTAGCACCAGTATCCTAGTGAATGTCAAGTGAGCTTTTAAGGAGGCATATTTTCTAGTAGACCACCTGATACAGTAAAAAGGAACCCAAGCAGACGAGTGTTCAGGCATACAAATTTTTCTTTGGGTCTCAAAGAGCCCTCCAAAAAATGCCCTCAAAAGATGAACAGTTTCAAGACACTCTATGGAATTACTCCTCACAAAGAAAATGTTTTCTTTCACGGTGTTGAGATTTTTTTCTAAGGACCTCAAGCTGATGGTTTGTGTTTTGGCTTGGTTTGGCTTGGTTTAGTATGTTTTTTGTCCTTGAGAAGTCAAAGATTCTGCTCCAGTTTCTCTTGAAATCATAAAGGAACCTCCCACCTCTTCATGTTTCAGGTTGCTTGAGGCTTTATTGACAGAATGAATAGTTTTGGCACAAACAAGGCATGGACTTAAACCAGCACTGCCAGATGCAATCAAACTTCTCGGCAAGCATGACTCTCCCTACCTGAAGACTAAATCAGTGCTGTGTGAATCTGTTATCTTCCATCTCACTGTTCAAAACCGGATCTGGGCTGACAGCAGTAACACTGAGACAGCTTGCAATCACCATGGTAAGTGGGTATTATATGACGAGGCTTGAAAACTCTCCTGCAAGGCAGCTGGGTGACATCTCATATTGTGAAAACGCAGATAGGAAAGTTTCTTGTCTTGGCTAGATTTCATAACATAATATTTAATTCTGGGTTGGCCCTTACCATACAGAAATAACTGGCTGACACTGCTGTTTTTTATAAAGATTTTTTTTTGAAAATGGGTGTTGAGGATGTATCTCTGAGGTGCTAAGTGGTTTGTGGCACCTCTGAGTGATTTATGGCATTGTAGTGTTTGAGCAGTTGGACACTGTCACATGATTTCAAAGACCTAGAGCATACACCTGCCCCCCCAAACTTAAAATTTGGGGAGGTAGTTTGAAAAACTGGGGATATCTCGTTATCTGATATTTTTATGTGTGTTGTACAAGTAATCGTATCAGATCCCAGGAGACATTAGGCAGACAACGCGAAAAGGCACACACGAAAGTGTGATCTCTGTCCAATAACCACATAGTCCCAAAGCAACCAAGGATTTATTGTGGCTAGGGAAGAGCAGGCACCTTTCAAATAATCTCCTCCCTAAGCTCACATTTTTCTCCCCTAGACAGGCTTGCCTGTGCAGAACCAGTACAAAAAAGAGAGAGGAGTTTGCTGCCTCCTGGTGCAGACTGTGAACAGTGGTGCTCCTAAGGCAGTGAAGATGGCATTCTTGTCTTGGGCAAGACAGGCCATGAAAAAAGGGTCACACTGTATCAACACCAAGCAGAAACTCATGGGCAGGGAGTGTTACTTGAAACTCTGCCTCTTTTTTCCTCTCAAATACTCTAGATGAAAAAAAGGGACAGCTGGCCTTGGTCAGCACCCAGTTGGCCTGCATACCTTGTCAATATGTCTGTGGATTACTGCTGCCTTTCCATCTGTTCATGGCATCTTCTCCCACGCCGAAATTCATATTGAACCCTAGCAGTGGCCATGATACAGGAAATATAAAAGTTACACAGTACCCTTGCACTGAGCTTGCACACTGAGCTGAGATTAGCTGGGCTCAGCAGCACTGAGGAACAGGCTCTGTGTTGGTGATATTTGTAGCACTGCCACTGAGCCACAGAGATAATATATTGCTCCTTCCCCCTTCGCTCACCTTCCCAGTATTTCCTCTGTCCCAGCAGGATGTCTCTGGAGCCTTCCAGCTCGTCAAGCTCAGCACACTGCTCTGTGTTTGAAAGCATATGGCCAACAAAACAAAGAGCTTGCAGCTGGAATTTGAATGTGGCACAAACTGAATGGCTTTAAAAATCAAGGTATGTTGCTAGGAAGAAACAAATTGTAAAGGTGCCTGGCACAAAAGGAAATGTAGACCAACCACTGGTCTCAAGCCAGGAGCAAGTGTCTAAACTTGCCATGATGGTAATCCAGTCATCTCCTGGTGCAGTACCTAACTGTGCTGATGGTAGCAAAGTTCTCCTGATATTTTATACAAGACTTTTGTTCATAGGTTACTGTCTCCTTGCAAATAAAAAAATAGCTGACCACTTTCCCATTTTTAGCAACATTTTAGACAATTAGCACCAAGACCTCCCCTTCCATATCTGCTTTTCTACAAAAAAATTTTGTTTTTCATAGAAATTATTCTTTAAGCTCATAATAAATTAAGGTCTTTTCACTACATCTGTATATTTCTTAAAATGTGGACTTCAAGACAAGAAATATTGTTCTGATCATGATCTTATCAGTGCCATATCAAAAACAATATTTATCATCTATGCCTTTCATATGATAATTGGAAGAGTTAGATTATTTTTGTTATCTGTTATAGGTCCATTCCTATGGTAGTCTTCCATAGTCAGGTGTTCTGCACATAATCCTACTCCCTCCTTTCCAAGGTAATAGGGCTGTGTTTCTCAGGATTGTTCTTGTTCATGTCCTTTTTCTTTAGACTTTTCCCCTTTCCTCACAAACTCATAAAATGTTCAGTGATTTCTGTGATTTTTTTCCACAGGAAAAGCAATTTAAGTAATTTCAGCTCACCCAAGTATTCCTTAAAAGATCCTTTTCCTATTCCTAGACTGTTCTTTTGTTATTAATTTTAAAGATTGTTAGCCAATATATCATAGTTAATGTGTAAGGAAAGATTAATTCAGTCCTATTTAGGCTATAATTTTTGAAAATCTATCTTTAATATTTGTGTTAATTTAATGTAATTGTAAAGGTTTTCTAAATTACCCTTTTCAGTACCTGCAAACTGTGTAAAAAAAAAAAAATTATGACCTTTCTCCTCCTCAAAACGTTCTGATTTTGAAAACTTGTAAGCTGACTGTCACTCTGAAGTATGATCAACAAATTCCCCACAGGCTCATCACAGAAGGTGTGATGGAACATTTCTCATGAAAAGCTGGGATAAAATACAGTAGCAGAGACTTTTTCTGTAGGGTGCTGATAGGCTCATACCCTCACTCCCTGGTGATTTGATTTGCCTTTGTGCTTGCAGTTGATGCACAAGTGCAGGAAAATTGAGAATACTTCAGTCAGGATGCAGGAATGCTCATTGGATGAAAGAGCAGAGCAGGGACGGGAGAGCTCTCACAACCTCCCAAACCTGTGGTACCTGGGATGTAATGTAGGAGGAAATTCCTGCACAGATCCCCCCAGAAGAGCTGCGTAAGGCCTGTGGCAGATTAGTGATGCAGATTTTGGCTTTCCAAGGGTGAGAGGATGTCCAGAAGCTGTGAGCAAGCATGGGTCAGGTAGACTTGCAAGCACTCAGGATAGCTTCAGAGGGTGGGGAGTGGGAGGAAAAGGCTCTTCTTCATCACTAGGCAAAGGATGAGGACATGCTATTATTCCCAATAGTTATTTTTCCAAGGACAATTTGCCCTCGAGTACTTTTGTTTTGTTAATAAGGATGCAACCAAGCTAAGCAATTTTCTCTAAGTCATTGTGTGAATTTCTTTCTCAAACCATGTCCATGGCAAATTACGTATAATTGGTCTGTAAGGCTCTCTGTGTCCTGCCTAATCTGCTGTTTACTGATATGGTCTTTATCAACTCTGACAGTTCTTTTGGTGATGATTTTGTCACCTCTAACAGAATGTAAACAGTGATTATGTAAACAGCTTACACTCCTATTCACCATGTTGGAACACTCTGATTTCTTATCTCTTTAAGGGTGAGGACTGTATACAGAAATGAGGCAGCACTTACTGCAATTCACTGGGGCTGGATGAAAGCACAATCCTGTGTTAGGGATGGGCCACCCCTGCTGTGCTCTGCAGGGCTCCCAGGTAGGGCTGTGACTTTAGATGGCACTTGGGCCATTTTGTCAGAGAGATCAGTCCCTCCTTCAGAGCACAGGTCTGTGCCAGATGTTGGCATGCTAGGGGACTTCTCTGATAGGCACAAGAAGCAGGGCCCAAATTAAAATATACCCTCATCCAACCCCATGTGCACATGTAATTATACCAAAGCTTTCAGAGATGTGCATTACCAAAATTAGGTATTTCCAAACAGATTTCTCGCTCTGAAACTTGCAATTCAGTACATATCACTGAGATACTATATGAAGAAATTTTGGGGGTTTTCTTTCCTGGCAGGTGGAACTTTATGTTTTAAGGAATATTATTCTTTCAGAAATTCTTAACCAGTTTTGGCATTTGAGAAGAGAAAAGCATTTCATCCTTTTTGTGAAAACAAGGCAAAGTTGTATCTGTCACAACCTTCCTCTCAAATTACTTTTTGTAATTTTCAAGTAATCCAGCTTAACACAGTTCAGCTATTTGCCTGAATTTTTCTCTAAAGATGAGATACAGTATAATTCTCAAATAGCACAGTTTAACACACCAGCCCTTCCAAATCTGCATGTATCTGTTATGTGTAGTATAAAAATAAAAGTCTCATTAACTTGCTCTCTCAATACTGGATACTGGAACTGCACCATTTTTTAATCTATTTTTTGTTCTTCCACATTTAGTCCTGCTGTTATCCCAAGGAGGAGTGAAATTATTCCACTACTTCATAGAAATGTCTGCAGTGTAGTGGTTGAAAATTACCTCAATAAATAGTTTCATCTAGCGATTCCCACATGTTTTTAGCTAGTGGGGGATAACTTCATCTCAATTCTATAGCCAGTTATGGGCAACTGAACTCCAGGCTCATGGGCCACCAGGTATCCCAAGATTTCAATACAGGTATCTTCAGTCCAGGAACATCTGCTTATCACCTTCTCTTTCAGATTTGGGTGTATCCTACTGCCACCTCTGTAATTCATACAACTTGCTCTGGCTCCTTCATTTTCAAGGTGATCCTTGAGGAGAGAATGACCTCTGAGCAGACAAACAGCACGGGCCACAGCCTGCTCCCAGCCATCCTCCTTCTTAAATAGCTCTGGTCCTTCTTTTGTCAGGGAAGATGGCATTCACCCACCATATCAGAGATCTTTCTATGCAACTGTCAGCCGGTCAGAGGCTGCCACGCCCAAAGGTACAGCCAGGTCTCACTGGCTTCTGGCTGGCAGCACACTGGGCAAACTCTCTGAGTAATCAATGGATGGTCACCAGAACAAGCATCCTTGATTTAGTCTATCCCCATCCTTGAGGCAAAATTGAACGGACTCACACCATCCTCATCTGCTCTTAAAAACATTCAGCGTAGAGGATACTGGCCACCTCTGCAGTAAGCAATGTTCAACTGGCCTTTCAATTAAAAGGACAATGTCTAATCTATATTACCTTCCCTCAGCAAATGAGATTACTTGTTTATCTGATGGTTTTGGAGAAAGAGCACATATCTCATGCATGTGAAGATTCACATCATCCTTGACTTTCTAGACAACAGATTCAATTATTTCAGCAATTCCCAAGAAGTTACATGCCTTACGATATGTGTTGCTCCCCTCTGAGCTCTGTGATTCATGGAGCTACATTCTTCTAAAAATACCTAGGCCAAAAATGGACACAGTTTTCCAGCTGAGGTCACTAATGCCAAGCTGAGTAAAAGAACAAGTTCCTATATTTTATACCTGTTAATGCATCCCAGAAGGGTATTTGAATGTCTTGCAGCAGCACTATATTTAGCACCAATTGCAATCTATTGTCATCTTCTGAATCTTTTTCTGCAGCAGAAAAGAACAAACACATCAGGACAACTTCTACAGGGCCCTAATTCTTGACTCATCTCATTTAAAGACACACTGAATGACAAACTCAGACAGTAATTTGCAATCAGTTGTACATACACCTCATCATTTTATCTGAATCATTTTTCTTCAGCTTGATTCTGAAGACATTGTGTGGGATTATCAAAAGCTGTGGTACAGTCAATGTAAATTCTGTCTGTGGTTCCTCAAGGTTTTGCTAGGTTTCTATTAATCTTTTAGACTTTTTAGGATGGTATCATGATCCGTGATTTGCTCTTAAAAAACCTGTATATTTTCTGTTTTCTTGGTCATTAAGTGACTGCTCAGTGAGAGCATTTCCAGGTACTGAAGTTAAACTCATCCATCACTGTATGTCCCATAGATTTCTTTCCAGCCTTGCCCTAAATATAGGGGTTTTTTCACTTTTCACATAAAAACCTCCTTGTCCACCTGCAAATGTCATAAATGATCATTAACAGTTGAGAGGTTACTCAGGATAAATCCTGAAATATTCTTGTAGAAATTTCCTCAGAACAAGCTCATGTGAACAGAGCTAGCCTGTGCTAATCTATCCTGTCCTCTGTTTGAAATTAATTTCATGGATGCACCTAGTCAAAATTAACTTTATTTTATGATTAATAAAGGAAAAAAGGAACTCCATGGAGAGTCCATCAATCATATTGCTCTTAAAAAAGTATGCATTCTTAAGAAGATTTTCCAGAAAACCTCATCTATGATGCAGACCCCCATGAACAAACACAATTCATTGATTTCAAATTCCACCCTGAGCTCTGTCTGATAAATATGATAATTTCACTGTTATAACTAGATTGCAATGTAGAGATGGAGTCACAGTCACCAAATTCATTCCATGAGACTAGTCCTTCTTAGATCACTGTTTAAAGTTTGAATTATTTCTCTTTCTCAGAATCCTTTAAAGGATTAAGTATTAAATTATATATATTATTTTAAGAGCTGGATTTGCTAGTCCTTTCTCTCTTCATAATTCATTGCCTTCACTTCTACCTGTATTTATAGTGTGCATGAATTACTTTGCTCAGGCAGAAAGCAAGATTAAAATACTTTTGAAAATCAGTTAATATCTCTGCTTGGATGCATCATATAGCAATGATCATCCCTATTTTTTCAGCTTCCTCATGTTCTTGAGAGGTTTTTTGTGACTGATATAAATTTTACTCTTCTACATTTTTATACATTTTTTTTAATGTTTAAACAAAGCTCCTCCTTCTCATGCCAGAGTTTTTTTCTCTGATAGATGCAAAACATCACCAGGGCACACTCCTTTTACTCACACACAGGTTCTCCATACAGGTGTGTATTCACAGTGCCAGGTCAGATGCCAAGAGTAATTTTAATTCTAAATGAAATTTTTGCCATTGGTAGCTTGGTGGGGGCACTGCCACTGACTTTAACAGTGTCAGACCATGAGCCACTGTTTGTGCAAAGCTTTCCATGAAACATTCCTGTTGTGTCATTCATATGACTATAAGGTAAATACAGACATTTGTCCTCACTTGCTCACTATTTCATTTCAGGGAACAGGAAGTCTCAGAATGCACCAGGAGGAAGGTCTCACAGCACTGGTTGCACATAAAGAAGCTCCAGTCACAGCATAATCTAATTTCAGAGACAATAAGTGACTTTAGCACAGAGGTAGAAAACTAAAGGAAGGTTGAGAAGGTTTTAAGCTCTTACAGAAGAGTAAGATACTTCCCTCAATGCTAAATAGGCTTTTGTGTGTGTGTTTAACAGACCTTTTCTCCACAAAAAGTAGCTATGTGCTTTTTATACCTTCTAGGAACTGCTGCTTTAGACAGAAATGCAATAAACCAGGCATTTTCATTATGAAAATTTCACCTTTTCTTCAGCTGCTTATAGCTTTCTGGAAATAAAACTTGCGTGATTTCTTACCATCACAATTAAGAGAAAACAAACAAAAAAGAAACAGACACGAAAGTGACATAAGGAACACGAGAAATATTTAAGAAGCAAAAAAAGAACCCCAGAAATAAAGGTGGTCCAGTCCTCAGATTTCAAAACATAAAGATTAAGTAAAGTAAGTTTAGGGACAGTGATATCACTTTTCTGACAAGAGGCTTCTTTGCAGAAGATTGCATGAGGTTAAATTACCTACCTGGTACCTCTTGAAAAAATTAAACAGCACTGGCTCAGAGTACAGCCTGGAAACACAGGACACCAAATAACTTCATCTGCCTCCCCTAGATGAGCAACTCTTCTCCAGTTATATAAAAAAGAAATATTTAAAGACAACCCTCAAAACTTTGCAGGGCTTTGCCTGCTTATTCTCACCTCCTTCAGTGAGCCCTGGCCCAAGGGGTGTTCTTCAGACAGGGCTGCAGTGCTGGTCCCAGATGGGCTGCCCTTTGCTTTGTCACTGCTGGTGACCCAAGAGGTGATACCTGAGTGCAGAGCACTCAGACAGACACACAACCCTGCCTAAGGGACACCTTCACAAGGAGAAGCTTCATCCTTTGCAATTCCCTATTGTTTTTTCCTGAGGTCTCATTATCAAACCTTCCCAAAACAGAGTTGTGCTCAATGCTCTTGTTTAATGCAGAGCATAAAAGGACAACAGAATTTTATTAACCCCAAATATGAAATGCATCTGCACCTAAGCAAGAGCAGTCTTACAAAAAGCCAGGCAAGTGAGTGCTGTGCAAGTGCATTTTCTTCTCCTCCAGCTTCACCAGAGGCTGGCAAAGAGCTCCCTCCTCTGTAGGCACTTCTGTCCCCTGCAGCTCCTCAGCACTCTGCTCTTTCCTCCAACAGCTGAGGACTCTTCCAGATAACTGAGAGGCTCCCTGCATTGAGCATTGCAGAGGGTTTGGCCTTACATGGACTTACATGTCCATAAATGCAGAAAGACTTTTACACCTGCACAAGGTTCATGACAAGGCTGGGGCCAAAATAATTCACACTGGGAAATATGTGTGTGCCGTAGTCAGGCTCAGTTACTCATTCCAGCCTTGCACCAGAAAATGGTCTAGGGGTGAAACCAGGAGGAAGAAAATCAAATTAAACACCCAGAATAATACAGTTTTCTTACATTGTTTTCTCCATGTTTTGTCTCCCCCAAGCCACTTTTGTCAAATGCCCTATCTGATTGGTGCAGGATTGTTTGGCATGAGCATGGTCTGAAAAACAAACATTACCCCCTGGAGAATTTTGCTGAGAATAATAGATGTGTGTGAAGGTCTAAATCAATAGAAGTCTTTCTGAATGCATTTCTAGGAAACCTAGAAATATCACCAGTGACTTTGACTAAAATACAAGGTGCTATTGTTTGGAAAGCAATTTATAGTAAAGTAATTTAAATTTCATAGCAAAGAAGACCATATAGTCCTTCACCCACCGCAGGAGAGGGAAGATGGAGCTGTTCAGGGACTGAAAATACTAGCACAATTTAGGTTTGACAGGGGTTTTTTTGAGGTTTTTTTTTTTTTTAATTATGTTTTCTGGATCCTATTTCAATCCCAAAGGAATACCCTTTTCTGTCACCCTTGAATTTCAGCTTTTGCATATTTTTTTCTCCCTAAGGTTTATTTTTTGCCAGAAGATTACTTTCCCCTCTACTGAAAGCTTCTTTTAGGTTATCAGAGTAGGTGTTTAAGGTCTGCATTCTGTCACTTCTTATTTACATGTTTTTAAGTGTTTCTCCTAAACCTTAAACTTAACTGAAGGATAAATAAATGTAGAGGCTATGCAACCATACAGTCAATTGAAACACACACCAGGGATTCTTCCCCTTTTTCCACTATTAGGACTAGCATTTATGAAAGGTCTGATTCGCCTAACCTAAATTTTGTTACCCAGTGCCACCCACAAACCTTTCTTTTGAGCTTCAGCACCATCTTGTTGACACCTAAAGTGGGGATGCATCCCCATGTGCCAGTGCCAGGATTCAATGAACCAGTTTTACTCTTGCATCTCTGACTGAGTAGCTCAGCAACTACCTTCAGCCCAAATCCAGGTGAGATGCCTCAAGCTTACCTTTTTCACCTTCCAGGAGCGTGTCCTCTCCACGAGGATATATGCTAGTCATGCCAGGAATGAAGGGAGGAAAGAAATTGTCATTTCTATAGAAAATGTTGATGTTCTATAGAAATTGTGATTTCTATAGACTGACTGAAGTGATGCCAGCGGGTGGATGGCAGTGAGGGCAGGAATCACAGGGCCAGAGAGGGAGGAGAAAGGGATTTCATATCACCTGGTGTTCCCACCTGATATGATGGGAAGTGTTGTTCACAGCTCTTCCATGCTTCGCAGTTGCTGACCCTGCATTTCTCTCTTTCTAAAACTGAGGTTTCACTGATCACCAGGGTATTAAATAAAAGATGGGGTCTGCTTTCTCCAGCCATTTTAGTTCTTTATTTTAGTTTACAAACTAGTATTTCCAGTGTTTCTCTTGGGAGACAGCCTACATGTCTACAGTGTGTTTAAAAGGAGGCATCATTGCCTTGCACCCTGTGTCTTCGCATCACTGCCCATCCCTCTGTGACCAGCCTTTCAAGGGTCGGGCTGGCCAGGAGCACAGCAGAGGAGGAGGGTGACCACAGCACTGGCTGCAGGGCCCACTGCAGGTACCAGGATCCCCTAGTCAACATAACTTTGATGGCATCCATGTACTCTGGGAGGGGGCTCAGTTAGGTCAGCCTACAGCAAAGCCCTATGATGATCTGAAGACTAAAGGCTGGCTTTACCACCACGCTGCTATGAGCTGTGTGTTCATGTCTTTAAGTGTTAATTACACTTCCTTTTGTCCAGGTTTGATTGATACAAACTCATTTTGTTGATACAAACTCATTTGATTCCAGGGATCTCTTATGGGGGGCCATCACAGCCTTGAAAACCTTAGAAAGAAATTCAAAGTGTGAAAACCCATTGCAGCAGCAGAGAAAACAATTTGCAGGAAAACAGAGAACACTGGCAATAAAGGCAGGCAGGGGGAAGGGATGCAGCTCTCCAAGGCTCCCCCAGGGCACAGCGAGCTAAAATCAAAAGAGAAAACAGCATGCAAGACCAAATCCTGCCAGTGGCAAGTCCAACAAACAGCTGGAGCAAAAGGCAGCTCTTAGAAACAAAGCTGCTGCTTACCCTCACCCCTCCTGTCTAAGTATCCCCCACATGAAAAACAAGATACCATGAAACATTAGACAGTTCTGCTCTCATAAATTTCTCCCTCACTTTTCTCTTGGGTCTGACTGTTTGTTTAACCTTTGGCAGCTTCCTCACCAGACCTGCTGTGCAGGGGCTGGGACACCAGTGCAGTGTGCAAGTCCATGCTCCCTCAGCAGCCTGGACAGGAATGGAGGTGAAAGCAGTGCAGAGGTCACAGCTCCAGCTGGCTTTCCACATCCTTATACTCAGATTCTTTCCCTCTTCAGTATAGGAAAGGCAACTGCCTTTCCTATACTTGCATATCTGCTGTTCATAAAATAGTTCAGGGATCCAACCGTTCTGCTATGAAAAGGGACACCTTCCACTAGACTGCATTGCTCAAAACCCCATGCAGCCTGGAGCTGAGAAATTCCACTGATGAAACATCCTTGTACTTGGTCTTGTTGAACTTCATGAGGTTTGCATGGGCCACTTCTCAGGCCTGTCAAAGTCCCTCTGGGTGCCGTAGCTTCCCTGCAGTGAGTCAGCTGCACCACTCAACATGGCATCATCTTCAAAATGCTGAGGGGGCATTCAACCCCACAGTCCATGTCTTAAGTTACCCATTTTTCTTATTGAAAGCAGCGTTCCATTCACATATATATAATCTTTACATATATGTATTTATATAAATGGGACCCCTCTTCAAAGTGTTGTGCTGGTTTTGGCTGGGGTAGAGTTAATTTCCTTTACAGTAGCCAGTATTAAGGCCATGTTTTGTATTTGTGCTGGAAACAGTTGATTACACAGGGATGTTTTCACTATTGCCAAGCAATGCTTGCACAGTGTCAAGGCCTTTTCTGACCCTACCCCACCAGTGAGGAGGCTGGGGGGTGCACAAAGAGTTAGAAGGGACACTGGCAGGACAGGTGGCCCCTACTACCAAAGGAATGTTCTGTACCCAACACATGATGTCATGCTATATATAAAGTAGTAGGTAAAGCAGTGGGAAGAAAAAGGCAAGGGAGACCTTTAGAGGAAAGGGGTTTATCTTCCCAAGTCACTGTTACCTGTGATGGAGCCCTGATTTCCTGGGGATGTCTGAACACCTGCCTGCCCATGGGAAGTGGTGGATGAATTCCTGGTTTTGCTCTTTTCCTTTACCTGTTAAACTGTCTTTATCTCAACCTGTGTTTTCTCACTTTTACTCTTCCAATTGTTTCCCCATCCCACTGAGGTGAGGGGACAGACCAAGCAGCTGTGTGGAACTTAGTTGGTGGCTGGGCTTAAACCACAACATTTCTTTTTGGTGCCCAACATGGGGCTCAAATTGTCCACGATAATGACAGATTTGATTAGAATGTGCTGGATTGAATTTGTAGCTGTTCTTGCTGTTTAGCTATTAATGGGCAGGCTTCTGTGCTTGCCATGAGGCTCGCTTGCCTGACTGTGTGTCAGAGCTGAGTGCTCGTTAGTGGCTGCTTTCTGCTTTCGCTGCTTGCTGTGCTGCTGTGCAGCTTATCATCTTACTCTGCTGTGCTTGGGAACATTTTGATAAGAGCCTGGGCTGGCCGATGGCCAGGACATTGCTGCTGTTTCTGTGCTGCCGTACTGGACAGGCTGGAATTCTAGTGAGAGCTTGAGTTTAAGAGACTCTGACTAGTGGATGAACGAATGTGGGTGCAGGACACCTGAAATATCTGTGCTGCAGTAGTTGTAGCTCTGAAGGGATGTGGCCTAAGGATGAGGCCACACCGGAGAAGGCACATCTCGGAGTGTCACTGGCTGTGACCAGTGAGATCATGCTTGAACACCTCAAAGCATGTGGCCATGGATAAGTCCATGACAGTATTCACCATCTGAAAGTAGAGAATGGTACAGCAGACAAACATGGAGGCACAAGTTTTCTACACCTAGAAAGTGCACAGAATGTGAGAATCTCCTACTGACGGCAGATGCACTTTTAACAGTGTTGAAGAAGGTTTTGGAAGGGCTATGAAGGTCATTGGGAATGCTGCTCTCAGCCCCAACTCTGTATTTTTAAGCCCCCCTGGGTGCTTAACATTCGGTTTAAAGCAATTTGTAGATGACCTGTCATTTGGCACTGTAGCTATATTGTTTTAAAACATTATTGTAATGGTAAAAAATGAAAAAAAAATTGTGAAATTTTGCACTGGCATCCTTACCTTGGGAATTTGGAGTTGGAGAATTACAGCTAAGGATTACAAGCTCCCAATATGAATGCATATTTGAGTGTGTGCTTATACTATATACCCACAGAGGAATACATGGAAACAACATCTATTTTGGCAACCCTTGCACTTTTCAAATTAGATGCAGAAGAGTTATTCTAATTATTTAAAGGTCTCTGAGCCTCAGCAAATTGTATTGACAGAGCTTTCGCTTTCAATAAAAAACAGACCTGAAATGCTTTTGTAAATGTGTTGTTTTCATCAAAATTTTTATTTCACTGTTATTGACTTTTATATAGGGCAGAAGCTGTGCAGGCAGCCACATTTATGCACATCCCCATCCGTAGTCCTCTTCTTGCCCACCACAATGTTCCTGATTTCTCCCATCTATTAACACCCCCATCCCCTGACAAAAGGTGATCCAGCTGCACAAGGAGCCAAGTGCATTGGGCTAGTTTCCAATTAAAGCAGAGGCAGGGAAAATAAACTGAAGGAGACGATTTTGGAGTGCAAAGCATGAAGCTGGGACAGGCAATATGAAGAGAGCTGAGTACTGGTGAAGCAGGAATCAGATGAGCTAGGATGATTGAAGCAGAGAGGAGCAAAGATTTTGCTCCAGATTGTCCTGTCATGAAATTGAAATATAGGGCTTTAAATTGCAAGGTAGGTGAGGCAGAATGAGATAAAAGGAAGGCAAGGGAGTAGTAGTGAGCAATAAGCTGTGCTTTGATGCACATGCGCCATAAGTGCATAAACCAATTAATGAAAATATTGCATTAGCATCTGCAGCAGGATTATTCTTTCTTTAAATCTGTGTAGAGCTCTCCTGGACATGGCTGCCTCTTACCAGTTCGGTGTTGCTCATGCCCATCCAAAACTTCCATTAAGAGGAGTGGTACTGCTCTGGTTTTAATGAGTTTCCTAATAAAGAGATGATGACTGGCAGTGTAATTTCCCTTCTACACTTTGTGCTTTCATGACGGGAGTTTATTATTAACCTTACTACTACATTTTCTGTTATTTTACTCTGGTGGTTTAATTGTATTTCCACCTCAGTCATGTGCATTCATTTTCTAATAGTCTCTTTCCCAGACTGCTTTCATGTGAGCAGCAGGGTTTTTCAGTTAAGTACTCTGTGATGGTTTTAGTATGCATTTCTTTCTGGTTTAATCTTTCTCTTTTTCCCTCTCTGTCTGTGTATTAGTCATCCTTAATGGGGTACAGCACCTTGTGCTCTCTGACATGGAAAACAGGGACAGTGTAAGCAAACATCAAGGACAAAGCATAAAAATAACAGAGGCAGTCTCTGTAAAAGGGGAATTAATGACTCAGGCAAATGGATGCCACATGTTAGTAATTTTAAGGAAAGAAAGCATCAGCCATGCTTAGAAATGCAGATGTATTTATCGTCTTTCAGCCCCCCTATTTAGCTGTTACTAATGGTGTATTGAAAGGCAACAAAAGAAATTTCTGAATGCAGAAGCAAGGATGTCTTAGCAGGTGGTCCGGGGTAATGGAAATTTAGGGCACAAGCAGTAGATCTGATTCTTATTTTATTAATGCTGACATAAATCAGGCACGTGTATCCGCTGAAGGAGTGAAAGAAGTTATGCCAAGGTAGGGTTGGACAGAAGTCAGTCAGGTCTCCCATATCCAATCTAACACAGAGCAGCAGCCCCCTCAGGAACTGCACCTTTGCTCTCACTAAATAAGACAAGATGGAAATAAATCTTTGTATTTCACTACAAAACACTAGGATGTGTGCACAGACAACTCTTGGTATGTGAGTGCCAGTCTAATAATGCAAAGGAGCAAAAGTGCAGTAACCCTAGAGGTAGAGTCAGTGGTTTGGTATTCAATCAATAAAAATAATTGAGAGTCGACTCTTATTTACAGTCTGGCCCGTTTCCAACACCAACATTTTAGGGGAGCTGTACATTGGATCTAAATGAAAAGTAATTTGTCAGAGTTAGTTAGAGGTCTCTGATGTGAACAGGAATCAGGACCTTTGATTTTACATCCTGGTGCATGTTTCCATTTGGCATGTTACACGCTAACACTGTTTGCAAGGAGTGAGGGCAGTCATATTCATTTGCTGAAAAACTGTAAGCAGTGCAGAAAGCCTCAGGAAGCCGAAACAAGGCTCGAAGGGATTGCCCTGTAGCACAGGACAAGCCTTCCTGCTGATGGGGTTATGAGAGAGATCCAGTGCTGTCTTACAAATACCTTCATAAGAAGAAAAATCCGTGTGCTAAAGTGCTGTTTGAGCTACTGGGCAAAGGTATTCTAGGAACCACAGGCAGGTAGATGAAATGTAACAAAATCAAATGGAAAATGAAGCATGTCTGAAACGGCAAAGCTGAATAAGCTTGTGTTGGTGTGGGTTGAGTTGTGGGTTGTGAACTCCATTTTCGGTTATCCATGCTGGATGCCTTGCAAGAAAACATACTTTAGCAAGGGATATACTTAGAGTCCAGAAAAGGAAACCCTCAGCAAATTAAAGAGCTCATATTAAAAAAAAAAAAAATTTGCTTAGGTGGTCTAGCAGCCTTGACTTTAACCCCTGTGAGCCATCTGCTCGGGCTGTCCATCCCGCTGGATGCCCTAGAGGCAGACGGGGTCGGTGGTGCGTGCAGCCTCCAGCCTCCATGTGCCGCTGCCTCAGTCAGGCTCTCCCCACAGCGCGGCTGGTGAAATCCTGCCACAGAGCTTCGCAAAGCGCTATGGAGCTCCATAGGCTCACGTGCCCAAAGGGCTCCTCAGCCTCGGAGCACAGGAACCCCGCTGTGGCTGCTCAGAGCACTTGGCCAGCGTCCTTGCCAGGCCCTTGGCGCTGCTGTGCCGAAACAGAAGCACCAGCCCCACTTTTCAGGCAGTGCATGGAGCGCCAGAGCCCTCATCGCCGGACTGAGGTCTTCAGCACTGTCTGCCGCACCACCCTCCTCCCCTGACCACCTCCCCGGGGAGACTGACCGGCACACGTCCTGCAGCTTCCTGGAGTTACTGACAGTCCCTTCCTACGCCTACAGCGAGACGAAACCGATGGGAACATAAATAGAACGGCTCAAAAGAAAACCCTGTCCGTGCAGGTGCCCCGCGGCGGAGCGGCCGGACCAGGCCGGGCCGGGCCCCTCAGCCCCGGGCCGGGGCGAGGCGCAAAGGGCGGGCGGCAGCGCCACCTGGCGGCCGCGGCGGGACGGGGAGCTGCGCCATTCCTGCAGTTCCTGCAGTTCCCGCAATTCCTGAAGTTCTTGCAGTTCCTGCAATTCCCGCAATGCCTGCAACTCCTGCAATTCCTGCACTCCTGGAACCCTGTTGAAGGAATGGAAGTGGTGGAGGAAGGAAGGAAGGAAGGAAGGAAGGAAGGAAGGAAGGAAGGAAGGAAGGAAGGAATTTTCAGTCCTGTCACATTAAGGGTGGAGCTGCAGCCATGCGTGACCTGTGCTGCCTGCTACAGTGGAGCCAATGCGACATTTTGATCAGTGGAAAAATCAGTTATTAATCAGCAAAGAACTATTGATTTTCCAGCTGCTCTTTCCATAGACTAGGAAGTCAGCCATTGCAGCTGGCGAGCATTGAACTGTGGAGTGCCAGCGGGAGCACCTCTGGCCCAAAGGAGCGAGCTGATCCGTGTTGGCAGCTACGGGGTGTTCTGGGGTCACTGCTCAAATAGAGCAGCTCCCAATTGGCAGGAGACATGGAAGTGCATTTCATGTTTATAGTTAACAAATTAGGGACAATTCACTGTTGAACTGGGAAGCAGAATGGAAGATGGGCCGTACTCCTCAACTCCATGTAAAACCATATGTTTGGTGGATGTTGGTAGTTTTAACACATATAATTTTCCTCTGATAGAATTCAGTTGGCAAAACGAGCTTGTCTCTTTTTTTTCTTTTTTTTAAATTTTTTTTTACGCAGTAGAAATATTCATACGGTGTTCAATGAGATAGAGTCTTCTGATTGCTTTTCTTCTCTGTATAGATCAATTGTGATGGTTCACTCAGGCAAACATGTGCTGATCTGGACCATACAGATTTGCCTGTTTATTTTAGTTAGGTCTGTAATGGAGATTTTTATCACCAGCTGCTGGGATTTGGGATTATTTTTATGAAGCCTGACCAGAAACATAACATTCTGAGACCTGAAATTCATCTTTTATAGTATTTTTCCTAATTTCCCTGAGTAATATACTCAAGAACATCATTGAAATATGTCCACAATGCTGAGCTTACGCTGACATTTACCCAGGAGAGTGTCAGCATCAGCATTGTGCTGCATAATAGAAACAGGGCAGTGTTCTTTCACACTTTTTAGTATGAAAATTATAATTTCATGATCTAGAAGATGTTCTGCTTTGGATCAGAGGTTTAGCTGTCCAGCAGTCAGCAGAGAGTGAGGGCTGGCTCACATCTATTTTAGGTACCTTGACAATATGCACACAGTCCCTGTTCCTCTGCATTTCTCCAACAGATCAAATTGTGGTTGTTTCTTCAGTCATGGTCCAGCAACACAGTGACAGTAGCAAAGATGTGAGCTCTCACAGCTGTCATTAAGAATCACGAGTTCATTTACTCACTACTGAAACTTTTATCTGAAATAATCCAGCACTCTGCAACCACTCCAGGAAACTGGAAAGAGACAAAATGTCTCTTTGAAACCTGAGCTATGAAAGAATTACACTGGAGCTTGACACAAAGAGCACTGTGCACGGTTGGAGGGATCACCATCAGGAGAACATTGGAAGGTAGGTTAGATGCTTGTGGAAGTTAGTGTTCCCAGTGTCACAATTAGTGTTGCCACTATGGCAAAAACAATCCTGGCTTCGTATAGCACCAATGGCACATGCAGCCCTACTGCAAGGAAAAACTGGTCAGCTTACATGGTTTAAGTCCAAGCGAAATTAAAGCAATTTACTGATTTATTAGCAGTGCATATTTAACCTCTTATTAGTGACATATCATATAAACCACAGCACTAGACCCTTGCAAAATGTTAATAAAAGCCTGTAGATTTCTAAGCATGCCCAGAATTTAAGAGCCCTCCTCCCAGGCAGTGTGCATCCCAGCCCCCATGCTTTGTGTGTGGGTGCAGGTGCCCATGTGCAGCCCTCCTGTGGGGCACAGGTGCACCTGCTGTGCCCACACGTGAGCTGCTGCCTCTCCCTGCCCAGGGCAGTGCCCCTCACGGCCCCATGTGCACCCCCAGGAGTGGCACACCCCCCTGCCACCCCGTGCTGTGGGACAGGGGCTGTGTGCTGCTGGGGATGCTGTGGGGCAGTGCCTGCAGTGCTCCAACAAGGTCACTCCTCCTCCCCCTGCTCCAAGGCATCTACCTGGAGTCTCCTCGTCATTCCCTGGTTATTGATTAATCAGGATAGTCATCTCCCTGCTAAGTGCTACCAGTATCAGGTGCTCACTCTCAGGTGGTTTTGGGTGTCCCAAAAAGCTGCTTAAATGGGGGTGCTGTGGGGCACCCCAGCTGGGGATGTCCTCGTAGGTTTCCATGGCTGCCTGTCCCTGTGTGAGCTGGACAAGCTCACAGCTGACACTGCCCTTGTTTCTGGGTGCTGAAGGTTCATCAGCTGATACTGCTTGCTGTCCTGGCATGCTGCCTCTGCTGGGAAGGGCCCTCACTTCTGGCCGGGGATGCTGAGCAGGTGTCCCTGTCTGCTCCTGGTCCAGTCCAGGGCACTGCCAGCTGACTTTCCTATGGCAAAACCTTTAGAAACATGAACCATTTGTATTGCTGTTAGAAGAGTTTGCAATACAGCTAAAAAGGTCCATGTTTACTGGTGGTTGGTTATATGGCCCTGGCCTGGAAGGCTATATAAGCTTCAGGTCCTCTCTGAATAGGGCTTCCTAAAAAACTGGAGGTTTGTTGCAAGTGTTTCTCTCTTTCCCCAGTAGTGATATGCTTCCTGTTTAGATAGTAGTAATCTATATTTCTAGGTATACTTATTTGTTTTCAATCTAATATTTCTGTGCCTTTTCTTCTTTTTGTATTTTTTTTCCTTAAAAATGTTTTCAGGACAGTGTTCTGCTTTTATGTGGATCATTATTTTCTATGCAGTCTCTCTGAAATGCTTTCTTCCTCTGCCGTTTTCCAAGCTATGTTAATGCCTCTTGAGCTTGATATTACTCATTTTGGGGTTTTAAAATTTCTTTCTTAGAGATTTTTTAGAGCTGTTGGGTCTCAGTCACTGCCCAAAAGCAACCAAGAATGTCCCCAATGGTGCTGAGGTGCTGGAGTGCTTTGTGCAGTCACACCCTGTGTGCTGTGAGTGAGCCTCCTTGGGGCAATGCTGGAGCTGATCTCAGCATCTCCTCTTAGTCTATCATAGTGCACAATAATGTTGTGACTCTCAGTGTGCAGCTGTTTGCATTTGACCAGGACATGGAAAAAGAAACACTAATTTGGGAGCACATTTTTTCCCTTTTTTTTTTTTCCATCTGAAGAACAGCAAGTGGTCCAAATTTAGCCAGCTGTGGCGCTTCTCTCTGGTGGCTCTGCAGCACAGCTTAATCAACAGAAAAATAGGGAATTGTAGAGAAAAATAAGTAGCACTAGTGGTATTTTCAGATGTGAGAAGATCTTTACTACTGTAGGGGTTCACTGTTCTTCAGCTCAGACAGCATTGACTTGTCCTTTAGAGAGACAAAAATGAAGACAAAGGATGGAAAACAATATTTTTTGGGGTCCCTTCTTATGTTTCATGTGCACCCACATTTCCAGTTTTATAGACCGAACCAGATAGAATCAAGTCTTTTGTCAACTTCTTCCGCCCTTTGAAAGATGCAAAATGTAAAGTCCAAATAAATCAAGAAAATTAGATAAGAATCATGTTTGCAAAGTTGTATTTTACAATGCAACTTCTTTACCTCACTCCCTGCAGCCCTCCTGCTTTTATGTTTATACACTGTGTGAAGCTTTATAAAGCTGACATTTGGGATCTATCCCTGGAGGATTATCTTTGAAGCAACATACCACTTCTTAGTACTAAAGATATTTTCTTTTAGCATCCTGCATTCATAATTCTGAGACACAAATAATACTATCAATATTAATGCTCTGAAGACATTTTCTTCTGTACCTGAGGATATGCTACTACCCACAGAGATAAGTAGAGTTTCATAAATGCATACAAAAATCTTAACTTTTGTCATCATGACATCTTCAGAGCTGTAATTGTAACAACACTCCAGAGCACAGTATTGTTACTAGCTGCCACAGAGCCAGAAGTTGCCTCTCAGGAAAAATTGACTCCACTGAATCACGCATCTCTAGTCATGGTGAGAAGATACTGAACACATACACACACACACACATGCACATGTATGTATAAATAAATGAATAAATAAAAATCAAAGTGTGGTCATTAATTTAGGTGAAAATAATTTCCTCTTTTAAAAAAAATTTCACTTTCTCTTGACATAATGATAATGATAATAATAATAATTATAATAATAATAATGATGCAATTTAGGAAGAAATGGTTAAGTAGTTGTGTAAGGGTGTGTTTAGGCTTCTGTTGGCATAAAGATTTTGTAGGCAGTCCTGCATTTAGAATGTACCATTTATTCCTCTGCCTGCAGAAAAATGCTGCCATTGTTTTGTGTCTAGACACCCCCATGTAAGAATTATCACTCAGAATTCCTTCATCTGAAACAGATCTACTGAAATCCCTAGAAAATTTTGAGTAAAGGTGAAAGAGTGACGTTTAAACCCATTCATGGATAACTCACATGAAGGAAATAGGCTTATTTTAATTATTTTCTGCTGAAAAGAGTGGATTTAGTTATGTTCTCATTCTTAGATGTAAAACTGCAGCTTCTTCACCAACTCTGCTAAAACAGTTCTACATTATAATAAATAAGACTTGATAAAAGAATTAGGTCACTCATGCTCACAACAGAAGAAAAATATTTTAGAGGGCTAGACACAGTCAGTGATGATAAACAGTTCTTTGTTATTCTTGTACACCTCTTTCTGTCGAAGAATGTTGATCTGAAAGAAGAGTTTGCAGTTTCTGAATAACTTTAAGTGCCTCAAATACAACAGGGATATTGTACTATTATCCACATTTAAAAAGAGTTGGGTAAGATGCCGTAATTATTTCCCTAACATTGAAGAAAACAGTAGTGCCCCTTGCAACAGAGTGTTATTTGTGCTTCCTTTATCTCTTTGTAATTTTGTGTAATGCTTTCTGTGGGGTCCTCAAGACTTTTCTTCAATATAATTGTTAAATAGTAAGTATAGTTTTTATTAGTTGTCTAATTCTCTTTTAGATACCACATAGAAATTAATAAGCAAGGGTACTTGACAGAGGTCTATTTTGACTATTAAATAGATAGAAATAATTGATGTACTGATTATTTATTTTTAATTCAAACAGGCAGCAACAGACCTAAAGAGGGCACACTTAAAAGCCTTATTAAAGGCCCTAAGCAACAGATTTCTTCCTGTAATGTATTTTAGTATGCTAACTGATTTATGGGTAATACAGCTGCATGAGGTGTTTTCGATGGAATTGGGGTCATTTGAAATTTACCTTGGTATCATCACAGAATGTAGCACCCTTCACCTAGACATCACCAGCTATAACCACTAAATCACCTGCAATGGGCTGCTAAGCCCGTGACATGCCTGTGTGTACAATCCAGAAAGGTTTTGTGCATTGTCTCCTCCCTTGAGACTGCCTTGGCCTCACTTTGTGGCTTTTGTTGGCTCCAGTGGTCAGACACAACTTCCTGATTTCAAATCTCATTTCTTCCTGGTTGGTTTGTGTCTTTTGGTGTCATTGTACCAATGTTGTATTTTATCTGAAACAGGTTTTCTCTTTCCAGAGTTTACTCATCTGAGGTAGAGGAGCCTTGTCCTTCCTGCAGGTCTTGCTCAGTGAAGCAAACCAAGTTGTCCTGGTCCTCTCTACTAAACACAGTGATGAACACTCTGTTCATCCTAAAAAGCTCTCTCCTGGGCCTAGTCAGCTTAAATTCAGCTTTCTTGTATGTAGGTGGCTGGAACAGTGTGAGACCCCAAGGACTGTGTATGTTTTGCTGGAGTCACTACAACCTTTCACTTGCCTTTGTCATGGCTGCAAGGTGTGGAGACATCTGTGAATACACATGATCTTGTGTGTATGCACAAGTGTACATGTTCATGTAAGTACTCACCTGCATCCACACACATCCACACATTGTCTTATGTGTTTGTTGCCAGCTGAGGAACTCTCAGGTTGCAGTGCATGTTTTTATTACTATTGCTGAAGTTCATGTCCTCATGTCCTCTTGTGTTATGGTACTCTGTTGGGATTTCTCCTGTCCTCATGACTCCCTCTCCCTGTGTGACAGTCTCCTCCATACTGAGGACAGTGTACTTGGCAAGTTTTGTTACCACTTGTCCACTTTTCACACTATTAATATTGCTAAAACAAAACCAGATCCAGTTCTTGAAAAACTTTGCTCATCATCATCATTCCAGCCCATCACATTGACATTCTCCCTTCAAGCATCCTTACACTACATGGCTTCTACTTGTTCTTCTCAAAATAAAATTATCTTGTGTGTGGCTGTATAGCAGATGTTTCAATAAATGAAATATTGGTCTTAGTGTTGCATAGTAATAATAGCTAAAAATATCAATTATAGTTTCTAAGAAAGATGCTAGGCTCATCTAACATATATTGCATTGCTCTTCCATCCATTGCTCTTTCCATCCATCCACAGATTTAATTAATTTTTCTTCAAAAATTATTTCACTTTCTCACCTCTTTTGTTTAAGTTTGCTTAAGACCTCTACTCTCAAACTTGTGACTGTATGAGCCCAGTCTAGCATGGACTAATTCTGGTTCTGGCTATCCTTCAGATACTGAGATGATGTCTGCTTCTCTCCCTGTGTGTGAGTTACAAGAGTGTATCCCTAATGTGCCTGTTGCCCATTAAAGAACAAGCAAGTCTCTTAATGTGGTCAGACTTATATTTGTTTGTGGAGAAGCTGGAAAAAGCTCTGATGAAGGTAACTGTTTCTGCAGGCAGGCAATGAAAGCTGGAGGTAATGGAAGTTGGGATGGACAAATCACACCTGTAATTTCTGTCATTAAGTTCGTCACATTAAACCTGAAACGAAAATAGCTCTTTCCCATGGTCCCCATCCCAAAGGAGTTGTCAGTCTTTTATAACTGTGTTTGTGTTTGTGCTCTGGCTCTGTTCCTCACCCCTGTGCTTTCCAGACACACAGCCTATGCACACAGCATGGGAGAAGGATGGAGCTTGGTGTGATGGTGCAGGCAACACAACTGTCAGCACTGATAAAGTAGCAAATATTGCTGTTGAAGCAGTAGAAACCTTTAGGCTCAGAGCAGGGCAGGAGATGCTCAGACTCTTTGTGGAAGGTCAGGGGAACACATATTTGCCCTGTCTAGCTGTTGGACCTGGACAGAAAATAGAGGCCTTTGATTCTAATGGGGATTGTAGCAGCCAGACACGGTGGTGGGATGTTGGATCCCACCAGGTAGAGAGGATCACTGCACCCACAGGAAGCTGTGTGGGGCCCTTTGAGAAAGTCTCTATAATGGTATCCCAAAAAGGGAAATGAAAGTGGATTCAGGAAATTAAAAAGCATACACAGCTGCTTCAAAGAATCTTATACCTTTATTTTCAGCACATTTCTGCAGTACCAGTTTTGGTATTAGGTCTGTCTGAACTCTTTCATTTCCCTGTTGCAGTGTAATGATGGTTTGCTCCCCCAGTCAGATCATTTTTAATCCTTTTTTTTTTTTTTTTGGCCTGGCAAGCCTTTTAAAATTTTTTTTATAGTGCTTAATAATCATGTATGTTCAGTCCCCTAGGTGGTATGTTAATTCTTTTCTTTCATCTACTTAATTAGAAGATTTTGTTCTGCATAAAATATATGAGGCAGCTGGGGCAGGGTCTTATGAACTGGTAAGCATCCAATAGCTATATTAAGCACTTTCTTAAGGCTTTGAAATTGTCTTCAGATGGTAGCTGTTGACAAACCCCGAAGTGAAGCACTACTTGAATATTCACATTAAAACCGCCATTGCAGTGAAGTTAGCGATGCATGATTAATTGCCTTAAAAGCAATGGATTCATATGGAGTAAAATGCCCCTATGAAAATCAATAACATGACTACCATTAGCAAGAGCATTACTTTGAAGATATTAAGGACCACAAATCAAATTTGTTAGCTGAAGAGGAACAGTGGCTATATGTACAAACAAAAGGCAGTCGTGTCTGCAGCACAGCATGAGGGGTTTATGGTTCTTTCACATATTCTCTCTCCTCTTAATAGTCACAGTGGTGGGATAGCATGGTGGTTACTTAAGGCAAATAACAGAGACAAAGGTCCTGCTTTGCTTCCCCCACCAGGTTTGGCCAGAGCCTCATAGTCCGTGGCACATGCAGGTGTGCAGGACTCAATGCTGTCACCCAAGACTGGCTCCCTGTTCTTTGCCATCCACATTCACTCCCATTTTACCTGATATTGTCAGCCTGGGCCAGTCCCACCTCTCACACGTAGGCAACCCCAGTTTCACAGGGGTCTTGCTCATCTGTCTAAAAATAAATTAAAAAAAATTATTATATAAGCATTATAAAAACCGCTCCTCTCTTCTTGCATCCCCTCAAACTCCCTTTGATGCTGTTGCATAAAAGCCTCATCAGGATTGAGAGTTGATTCCATAGGCAAATGAAATACTGTATTGTGGTCATGTTTACAGTGGTACAGAGGGAAATGGTACAAATTTCAGAGTCTTCCTGGGGTATGTGCCCAGAATTATAGAAACAAAGCAACCAAACAAAAAAAACCCCACTCCCCTTGGGTGCATTTTTATGTCTTTTACTCACAAAAATATGCTGAGTGCCTGATTCTGTGTATCAGTGCAAGAAGTAGAAAGCTGCCTGTCAGTTGGGGCACTATCCTCTTTGCTCAAAGCTGACATAAATGATGATAAGAATTTTAACTTGGAAAAGAATGGAGCTGGATGGAAGGGACTTCTTTTATCTCCATGCCTGAGGATCTAATGTAAAAAAAGGGGAAAAATCAAATAAACAACCGTATGATAATCAATAATGGAAATACAGAAGATGGGAGGCTGGACAGTATAAAGACTGAAAGTGCTAATACTAAGGAGAACGGGGGGATAAACTGCTTCAGTATTTACCTCAATATAAAATAACCTCAGACATAAAACAATCATTACTCTTTAAGGAACAGAATAAAATATTGATGCTCTTCTTAAAAAATTAGGAAATACCTAATTAAGTAAATTTTCAATTAACATGATAAAACTACTACAGAAATATTAAGTTGGGATAGAGGTTCATGAATGATCCTTAAAACTAATAGTAAGAGGGTTTTTCTGAAGTTTGTGGGTCACAAGGTGGGAGTCATCCTCAATATGAGAAGATGATGATATTAGGCAGAAAAAAATGCCTGTCCCAAAGAGTCAAACAATGTGATAAACATCAGTGGAATTAAGGGCAATGTCATTTAAAGACTAGTGTGGAGAATTTGCACTAAAATAAATGGGATTTTGTCAGCTGGAAATGGAAATGAGTGGAAAGCACTGGGTCACTGAGCCAGTCAGGATGAATATTGTCATCAGTGTGTTCCAACCATGAAGGGCAAATCCAGGCTGAGGATATATATCCCTGATGACTTGTTTCCAGTGGAGCAGAAGTAGCGTTCAGGCTGGTGGCATCCCCATTCATGAAGGCTGGAGGAGCTGCAGAGGACAGCCCCTGGGATGGATGTGGTAGGAAAAGGGCTTGGTGTAGTCCTTCCCTTGTGGTAGGGAAAAGGGCTTGGTTTAGTCTTTCTGAAGATGCAAAGAGAAGTAATTATTCCCTGCAAGAACATCATGATGCTAAATTCTGTAGAAACAGGAAAAGCTATTTAAGTCAAAGAATATAATTCACATAGAAACAACTAGAAATACACTTAGGCAGGATTTCAAAAATTATTTTTCCTTATCAGTGTACTGAGGATCTGGAATAGGATAGTGGTGATGTAAAACCTGGTCATCATTAAAACAAAGCTCTGTTAGCTCATGAAATATTTTGACCAGCATATTTGGCAAATTACTGGTATTTCAGGCTCAGGTTTATATCCTCTGACTGGCACTGCATAGGAATAGTTAGAGAGTCTCATATCCCAGAAGAGTCAGTGCTGCTAGGTCTGTAACATCAGATCTAGGTTTGTTGGTTAAAACTCAGCCATCCTGGTCTTCTTCCTTGGAGCTGGGCTTGCTGTGGGAACTGGAAGATCAGCAAAATTGGTTTAATCTCATTTATCCACAAAGCAGCTGCTTTTTGTCCCTCTGAGACAAGTGCCAAGCACCTCTCCTCCAGAGCTGCAATAGTCTGGTACCTTTGTCCTGTGCTGTGTCTCCATGCTGCAAGTAGCTGGTGGGCTTCCTGTGGAGCATGTGCTATGCAAAGCATCCCAGCATATCAAACATCCCAGAAATAACCCAATAAAATTGTCCAGGAGCTAGGTGCAAAATTCAGATCTGGAATCTCCTCTCCCGCACTGCTGGATCTCCTCATTCCAGAGTCAGCTCTTTTGACAACACTAGAGCTTGGTTGGCCCAGCTTTCAACTGCAGGGAGAGGGAGGAAGAGATCATAGTGTTTGTGCTGCAGGTGCCTGGCCTTTCCTCTGCAAGGCAGTATCTCCTCAGACTGCTGTCATTCATGTCTGACTTCTTGCACGTTGGAGTGTAGAGACAGACAGGTTGCACTCTGCTGCAGACATCCCTTCTGCCTTCCCAAGCCACGCTGGGAGGCACTCCACCCTTCAGCCCCAACCCGTGCCACTGTCACTTGTTAACAAAACCTGCCCCACTATTTAGTTGTTCTGGTTTTGGTGACATAAGTGAAGCAGGAAACAGATTTCAAATTGTGATAGGCTGGGTTTTTTTTTAAACTCTTCTGAATTAATTGTTCCACCACAGGACACAGCAAGTGCAGCCATCAGGCTGGCAGTGATGCTACAGCATTGTGCATCTGAGAACCTGTTTTGAAAAAACCCTAGTCATTATTGAATCCTGGCGAGGAGGGAGGGAAGACAGATTTAATAAATTTTTTTGTCTTCTAAAAAAAGTGTGATTCGTTATGTGAAGGCAGTAATTCTAACTGGTGTTATTGGTATGCGGCACGCAGGGATCTTAGTGCTAGCACATCTTTATTAATGTTGTTATAAAAGCTTCTACTAGGATCCTAGTTATCAAATGACTCTGACAGCAATTCTTCCACAAAGCCCTGTGTTTTAATTTCTCACTATCTGAAAAGAAATGGGCTGGGTGGGTGGAAAGACTCCTATTTTCAGCTGCTTTGTCCTTTGCTTTAAAGCCTGGCACATTGCAAGCGTAAAGGAGGAACATGGAGGATTACAGCTGGAGGAATGCATCTTTGAAAAATAAATATCCTGCCATAAAAAGCATGTTTCAAAGTGACAGGTACCATCTATTGATATAATGGAGTCTTTGATTCCCATAGTACCAGCCATTATAAGAAGCTGTACACAAGGCTGTGAGCCAGAGCCTTGAAAACCTCGTTGAATAGCAGCAGAGCCACAAATAGCAGCAAGGGATTTAATGGTAAAACACTTTACAAAGATTTTGCTGTGTGCATTGTGAAACAATAGAGACTTAATGAATTACTGGAACCAACAAATGTTTCCTTTGATACAAATCAGAGACCGATCAGGGAAGCAGCTAATTTCTAGGACTTCTTCCCCTCTTTAGTTCACTCTTTAGTCATGGTTATAAATAATTGCACAGGAGGTCCAGACCCAGCAGAATTTGTGAGCAAAAATGATCAGCTAATCTAAGTAAGTAAAAAAAACCCAACTTTTTAATAATTTCTCATAGCAAGGTTTAAAGCTTTTTCATATGCATGATGTTACAGTAGAGCATCGTGAATGTAGCAAAGTGAGTGCTGAGTGAATTATGCATGAGCTGAAAGTGGAAATGGGGAATGGTTTTGGTGGTTCTCAAAAAACATAGGCACGTGTATGTCTGAACTTTCCTTCCTCAGATCATTGCTTAGCATTTGTCCAAGCAAATCTGTCCTCATATCTCTTTTATCACATCCTGGAAGGACAATGGATTTCCTAGATTATAGCTTTGGGGGCCAAGCCTTTCCCACATGGATCTTTCTGTGTGTCTAGAAAATGCGATTTCAGCAACACTGTGGTGTGATGGCCCTTGTTTCTGAGAAAGATGTATTGTTGCTTGCCTGCATCCTGGGAGGATAATTCCCTTTTATTAAAGATGCAGGATGATGCCATCTTTCAAAGGGCCTCTTGCCTATTTAGAGGTGAAGGAGGTAGTAAGTTGTGGGCTGGGTGAGATTGGCTCTAATTGCATGACCAACACATAAAACATATCTGCAAGGATGTTTTTTCCAAGCAGAATTTTTTTTCTCCCACTGTCCTGTTCCAAACATTTTTCCTTTCCAAAATGATACCAATCACTCTAAGTTTTCCCTGTTGCAAATACAAGGTCTTTTAAATTATGCTCTAATAAATGATGGCTTTTTTTGTGGCTTGATTTGATAAGAGCAAGATGTGTCAGGACTGAGGCCAAGCTGGGGTCCTGTCACAGTGTTAGTTATAAACATATACATGTCTGTGCCAACATTTTGCCACTTAGGTCAAGAAGTCTTCTGCTGGCAATTGCACTAGGAGGCAGGTGTTCAATCCAGGAATTTTCATGATTTAACCCTGTAAAAAAACTTGCCAAAGCTGTCTCAGGATTCTACACAAACAAACCGTTTTGGAGTTGCTGTTTGACTGTCCCTGGTGTTCTCTTCTTTTACCTAGGTCTGTGTGAAGCCAAGGTTTCTGCTGAGGTTTAGCACTGACACTTCTGCCGTGGGTGACAGGAAACTGAAGCATTCACAGGATGCCTTGTCTGGACACAGGAGAGAGGAGTGTGGGATCCCCTCCAGCCCTCCTGTTCCTGCTGGCTCCTCTCCTAGATCCTTTCACAGAATCACAAAATGGGTTGTGTTCAAAGAGACTACAGTGGGTCACCTGGTCCAACTTTCCTGCTCTGGCAGGGTCATCCTTGGGCACATGGCACAGGGTTATGTCCAAATGGCTCTTGAATAGATCCATGAGGGAGATTCCACAACCTCTCTGGGCAGTCTGTGCCAGTGCAAAGTCACCTGCACAACAAAGAAATTCTTCCTCATATTCAGGTGGAACTTCCTGAGCATCAGTTTTTGCCTATTGCCTCTAGGCCTATTGCTTGGCACCACTGGGAAGAGCCTGGAAACATTGTCTTGACACCCTCCCTTCAGATACTTATTATAGACAGTGATGAGGTACTCTCTCAGTCATCTATTCTCAAGGACAAACAAGCCCAGCTCCCTCAGCCTATCCTTGTAAGAGAGATGTTCCAATCCCTTAATCATCTTTGTTGCCCTCCACTGAACCTGCTCCAGGAGCTCCATGTTTCTCTTGCACTGAGGAGCCCAGAACTGCAGATGTGCCTCACCAGGGTTGAGTAGAGGGGCAAGATCACCTCCCTTATCCTGCTGGCAGTGCTCTTCCTAATGCACCCCAGGACACCATGGGCCTTCTTGTCCACAAGGGCACTGCTGGCTCATGGAGAGCTTGTTGTCCATCAGAATCTGCAGATCCTTCTCTGCAAAGGAAATAGAACTTCAATAGAACTTCATAATGAATATGGATTCCACTTCAGCCCTATATCCATCATAGGGGGATTGAGAAGCCCCTGGGTTTGTGTTCAGGGTGAGACCAGCCCTGGTGCAGAGTCTGGAGAGCAGTGCTCCTTGGAAAAGGATTCTAGCTTGGAGGGCTGTGTCTCAGGTGTCCTGAATGGCACTAAGCATATTCCCGGTATTTAACAACCTAAGAAATAATTACTAGCTGTCTGCAGACCCTCAACAACTCTAAATGGCTGAGGAAGTAAATAAGGACCAAAGGGCAGTAACACTACAACAGTTTTGTTCAACAGCTCTCTACAATTAAATCCCCCTGTACAAAGGGAAGGCAAGAAAACTGGAAATGAGCTAGTGAGTGAGGATCCCTGTAGTGAGCCATGCTTTAGAAATCACAGACAGCCAGTGACTATGGAAACCTTACACTATCCTAACAGGAATAAATAATTTAGGAAAGACCCATATTAAAGACTGAATTTCTCTCCTGGGCTCAGACAGATAGATGGACTTCTTCCCTTGGGTAGATAATTTCTGTCTCGTTTAACAAAGTGCAGCTCCATCCGGCATTTCAGCAAGAAGTAGCACCAGACACACAGAGCTTTTTGTCTTCTCAGCAGCCAGTGCTTCACCCACACAAAATAAAGATAATATTGAATTAACCTCATCTGTAGTAGAGCATGTGCAAGCATGCCTAGCTAGAGAAAAATGAAGGTTTTTTTTCAGGATAAAAATTTATCTAGTAAAACAAGTGCGCTGGCTTGTGCCTTGCTGTTGGTTACATGGCAGCCCAGCTGAAGCCCCTCCTGCCATCGCTGCTGCCCCTGGCTGAACTTGAGATGGATGAGGATGGGCACCGAGGCATTGCTGAGTGCCTCTGTGCCTGCACAGCCCCCCTTGCCTGGCTCCAGGGCTCTGCTCCTGGAGCTAAAGGATAGTTGTGATGGGGAAGGGGAGAAGAGGTTGCTGCTCGCAGGGGGTTAATATTTCATCCCTTGTGGCAGAGCTGGGGTCCAAGGGCAGAGGCCAGTACCCACCATGTGTTGTCACTCAGGGATAACAGAACACCACCAACAGTGCAGTTTCTTTCCCAAAGATTCTGTCTCTCTGCAACACAATAGACTTACAAGCTACTTTTCTACAGATGAATTGTTTTTCTTGGACTACATGAATTAGTAACTTCAGTGTGTGCTGCCAAATGAAGAGACTGGGGGGAAAAACCCTGTGAGTGCCAAGCAATCCATCTTAAAAAGCCACCTGCATGTAGGAAATAAAGGATCCAGGAGTGCCTGAAAGCTAAATCTTACCAAAGGAGAAGGCAACATGTAGAGTTTCAGCAAATTCTTGCCTCTGTACTGGTTATCTTCTTTTCTCTTTACTTGAATTGCCCTTTATATCCTTTCCATCTGCCCTTTTCCTTTTCCTTTTCCTTTTCCTTTTCCTTTTCATTTTCCTTCTCCTTTTCCCTCTCACATTTGCATTCTTAAAATAACAACCATAGTAACAATAAAAGTGCAAATGAAAGGAGGAAAGGTAGTTCTGGAAGGAGGGTGCATTTGACTCATCATGTAGCTCATTTACATGTTTTGCACTGCTCCGGGCTTCTCCAGCTGGACGCTTGCTGGAACAGGATGCTGGTAGCACTGGCCCACTGCACTGAATTATCCAATTTTCTAGGTTTTAAGGTACTGCTGTAGTAAGAGCAGAGGTTGTGTTTTACGTATTACCTCCCTCCCATTTCCAACGCACCCCATCCTAAAGGTTCTGCTTCCATTCCTCTGGGAAGTTAAATCCACAATGATCCTCATTGGACAATAAGCATGGTGTTATTCAGGTCCCTGGGAAGGCAAGGAAGGGAGTAGAGGCACTGGGGGTTAAACAAATGTTGGTAGCATGAAAGCAGTGGGAACATGGAGAGTAGAAAGTTGCTTGGCCTTGGGGACCAGTTTCTGTAGGCCATTTTGAGGTAAGGATGTCAGGCTGCTTAAATGGGAGCAGCTGTCAGACAGTTCCTCATCCCAGAAGTTTGCCTGTAATGTTGGACTGAATTCCTTGATTAGAAAGTCCATTGCTGTGAAGGGACTAACTGGGAGCTTACATCACATTTTTATTACCGGCAAAAAGCTGTTAAAACATTTCCTCCTGCAATTCCAATTTGTTCAAAATTTTCAATATTCTCTCTTGAAGTAGATTAAACTGCATATAGAGTCCTTAAAAATCAAACATTGGGTAGTTTCCAAAGAGCCATAAAGCTAAGGTTGCAGGATGATAGCAGTCATTTGTAAAAGTAAATATGATAAAATGAACAGCTGCTTGCATGAAGTAGCACCACAGACTTCCTAATGACTAGATCAGTTCATTTGGGGCTTCAAAATAATTTGAGTTCTGCTTGTCTGAGTGCTGTTAATTGATCAGAAAGTAAAGCTGATCACTGCTTGTTTTTCCCATGACATATATGCTTTAATAAATTATTGCTTGCAACTCTTGCAGTGTTACTCATTATTGACTTCAGATACATCAGCTCGATGGATGGAAAAGATTGCTTACCAGAACCATTAAAATCATTCTGAGGTTTTCTGAGGTTCTCTGCAGGACCTTTCCTCTATAACAAAATCCCATCAATGACCCAGCAGTTTTCAGAAAACTGCCAAAATGTTTTTCATTATAATATGTTGCAGGGAGTGCTTCCTAACAGAAGAATTTTCATGTGCTAAACACATTCTTTTGGCTATAGGTAACTAATAAATATATATCCTTGGATTTTGGCTGCTGGTAAAGCCTTATTGCATTCTCAAAAATAGCAAACACTTTTAGGCAACACTGGCGTGTCTGAAACCATTAACTTCTGCTTTCTGGACTTTCTTAGCAACTCTGCTCTTGTGGCAGCCTCCAGAGAAAAGACACTTGACTTAGGAAACCCTCTCTTCATGGAAGAGTTCTCATACAAGTTTGGAAATCTTGCAGAAAACATATTATTCTAAACTTCAATGACACTCGAGAAACTGTTGGATGGAAGACTGGGGGAGGATGGAATGAAATAGGGACAAGGAGAAAGGAAAAAGAAAAAGAGGCACTTAAAAAGAGAGGTAGGGGGAAAAATGCTGAAAAGGAAATGAGATAAGAAAATATGAAAGGAAAGCAGAAGAAGATGAAAAAAATAAGTAGCACATATGTTTATTTTATAGGAAGTTGGCTGACAGGCTGAATTTCTGGTCTGGTCAGGGAATCAAAATTATGGTGGGATCTGGATGAAAAATGAATAGCAAATATCCTAAATTAAGAACTCAAGAGACTGAAATCTGTTTGTAAAACTGTTTCAGAACAACAAAATACCATATTTTAAGACTGAAGCTTGTTGACAAATAATTTGCAAGCAGAAAGCAGGCTAAATGTCTTGCATAAGAAAAGACTAGAAATAACTTGCTCAGAAACAGGGACAAAGTGAAAGACCATGTTCTGTTATCAACTATTCTCATTTTGCATTTAGTTTGAAATAATGAGATAAATAACTTTATGTCATTAAAAATGACATCAGATTTTCCTCTCCTGAAAGCAACTGTACAGATATTTTTGTGGCTGGTCATGATTGGTCATGATCTAAACTTCTGGCATGACAAACGGTAAATTCATTTTTAGGGGTGACTTCAGCTCCGCTTGTGATGGGAATGTGAGGATGGGGTAATAAGAGGAAAGGCTGTGTGGAAATGAGGGTTGGTACCTGGGAGTTTTGGGCAGTACTATTGTGAGACTTACTGACCTTATGCTCCCTGGAAACATGACATCTTGGAGGAACCACACAACTATTTATTCAGAAGACATGGTCTTTTCAAAGTGCATCTGAGAATTATAGTGATTTTCTAATAAGAGAGGATGTTTGAAGAGAAAAGAGGAGGAGTATTTTATTTGATAGCAATATCAATCCCAAAACAAGTAATTGACTCTGCTCTTATGATCCTGGCATGAAAAGAAGCATCTTTCAGAGCCTTGACGAAAAATAAAAAGTGCTGGGTTTGAATTGGCTATTTTTGTTATTCAAAATTTATCAAAGGGGATCCTAAAAATGGGACAATCTCTCAGGACACTGAATTTACCCACTGATGCATTTGTGGTCAGTCAGGTGGTGCTACAGGGAGCTGGGGAGCTGGTGGCATTGGGACCAAGCCAATGGTGGGGGACTGAACTATGGGGCCAATCCGTCCCATACCTGGGTGCAGCCCAGCCATGGCACTGTGGGATGGCTCAGCCCATTGGTGTATGACAGTATCTAAGTTTGGGAGGGATAAAAACTGCTCCATGGAGCTCATCCAAAAGGATGCAACCTTAATACCTCAGAAACTCTTATATTGTTTGTCTATTGTCTCTTATTTTTTACCTTACTGTTGTTAATGGTAAGACAGTGCTAGGCTTTCCTACACTGGATATAGATTCAGTGCATCACTGTGGGATTTTCACCCTAAAATTAATCTGGGATAATTCCTGGGCATCCCTCATTGAAAGCCTCTTTCCCTGATTTTAGCCCATTTTTATTCTATCAGCTTCAAAGGAGATGTGCAGTCCTGATTGGCATCACTGGCTCTAGAGCAGAAATGCGCCCCTCGTTTCTAACAGAATGGTCTCCATATTTCATCATAAAGTCTTCTACTAGGAAACTGATTGCTTGCATGATAGCACTCTGATTTATAAAATCTGTGAGAAGAGGTATCTGTCAGAACAGATCTGTGGATTTTTTCTAATCTATAAATCAAGCAAAGCAGTGAGGAGGTGAAGAAAATCTTTAACTCAGCGTGATGTTTCAGAAATAGAAAAATTCAACACTGTAAACCACAAACTGATCTAGTATGTGCTGCATGCCAGGCTTTGTTACAAGGTGGGTTAAATCTCCTATACATCTCTGGATCATGATAGAGAAAGGTAACCACTCTGCTACACTTCAGAGAGGTTTGACATGTCAGTGGGGAGAAGGCAGCTAAAATAACAGCAATCTGCTTTAAAGACACCTGTGCTGCTGCCCAGATCAAGGGTGTATGCAGAGCAAATGGCAGTGATGGTGTTTAACTGTTACCTTTTGCGAAGATCTTCGTATCTTTGCAAGAAACTCTAGGAGGAGCAGAGGCACTCAGAGAGAAGGCAGCAGTATTTGTCCAGCAAGGGAAGCTCTGACTCAATATTACCAGGAAAATAAGAGAAAAAACAGCAGGAGGGTGATCATTAACTGCCTGGGCATTCCTTGCATTACTTCAGAACTCACAGAAACAGAACTTAGCCAGGTCTTGCTGAGGAAACAAAGTTGCATTGAAGCCATCTGATTCTATCACAATATTTTCTCATTTATGACGTTAAACTGCAGTCTGGAGTCTGGTCAACAGGTTAGTTGAGAAAGTTGTAAGAGCTCAAAAGATCAAAAACATAAACAAAGTGTGAAGTGAAGAAGTAACATGAATCAGATATCCTGGATTCCCACCATTAGCAGAGTATTGCAGTTCATGGGCGGTTTAAAGCACTGCTGAATTCACAAAAAGAGAGAACTGTTGAAGTTGGAAGGGGTCTCTGACAATAACGTTGTCCAATCTCCTCTCATGCAGTACCACCTAGAGCAAATTTCCCAGGACTGTGTCCAGAATTTCCAAGGAGACTTCTCAATCTCTCTGGGCAGCCTGTGCCGGTGCCTGGCCATTCTCACAGAGAAAAAGTGTTCCCTGATGTTCAGATGGAATCGCTGTGTTTTGGGCCTTTTGCCTCACCGAGCACCCTCCCTTCAGGTATTCATACACATTGATGAGATCCTCTTTACTCTCTCCCACAGGATGAACAGTCCCAACTGTGTCAGCCCTTTCTCACAACAGAGATGCATCAGTCCCTTAGTGACCATTTGTTGTACCCTCTCCAGCGTGTGCATGTCTCTCGTGTACTGAGCAGCCCAGAACTGGACACAGCACTCCAAGTGGGTCCTCACCAACGGTGGGCAGAGGAGAAGGATCACCTCTCTCAACCTCCTAAAGCCACCCAGGATACCATTAGCTGTCTTTGCAGCAAGGGCTCGCTGCTCTTTGTTTGGTGTCCACCATGTGCCACTGGTCCCTCTTTTTTTCCGCAAAACTGACTCTATCCTAAAACATGGGAAAGGCAATGCCGAGTGGCTAAGACTGGGCAGGTGATGGTCACTTACTGCTGCAGAAGCACTGGCACTGCAGTATGGGCTAACACGGACAGGCTGCCATCTGCTACACTGCAAGGTAGGGACCCAAATTTAATGTGTCTGAAAAATGAGCTATAGTTCAAGAGTGGCATGTCACAGTAGTGTAACAGTGTGCTCCATGAAGAATTTCCTTTCTGCCTCTTGCAGACATTAATTTCATGCATGGAAATCAAGGGCCTGCCTGAGAGAAGAGCTGAATTGTGATTCAGTCAGAACCTATGCTCCATTATTACCATATGTTCTATTATTACCAAAATATAGAGCCTGCTCCCGAGTCAAAACTGTTTCTGTGCATCTGGATGGAGGTAAATAATCCGGGGAGAAAGAATACCTATATAGTAACTAATTTTTAAAAATTCTGTGAATACTGTTTTTTCAGAAAAAAATTCTTAAACCTGGAACATCTTGTATTCATGAAAAGATTACCAGCAGCATGTAACTGAGATATATAAAATCTTAATCACTTTATAATTTATAAATATGATTTGAGATTTTCATTACACAAAATTTCATAAAATACAGGTGAATAGTTTATCACTTACTTGATCCAGCCAGAAACGGAGATTTCAAAGTGAATTGTAAAATCTAATTTTATTTGGACTTTTTAAACAGCAAGAAACATTTTAACATATGATCCTGATAAGTTCTTCCTGATATTCCAAAACATAGACAAAATGAGTACGACCAGTTGTTTGGGGCATACTAAATCTGGCCACAAGTCAGTGTTAGGGTTAGTGTTCAGGGAACCACCAAGGCTACAGCTTCAGGGGCTGGGGCTGGAAAAGGTATAGAGAGTGACACTGCACAAACATTGATCTCCATGTCTATCTAAACCAGACCCCCCACGGCGCCTGGGGCTTTAGCCTGAAAATTCAGGTTAGGGTTAAGGTTAGGTTTCAGAGAACGACAAAATCCGCATCTCTAGGGACACTGGGCCTGGAAAAGGTATGACATGGAGAGCGTGGTACTGCACCAACATTTATCTCTCCACATCTTTCTCTTCTAGGCCACCCATGGAAGCTCAGGATCTGTCCGAAGCTGCCATTAGGGTTTAGGGTTCAGGTGCAAGGAGGGACCCATCTGCCTAGTAAAGGGTGCATCTTTATTGTATGAGCTTCTGCAAGCAGACAGTGGTGGCTTTGCTTTGTCACTGTCTGTTCCCAGACAGGTAGTCTACCAACTTACAGCAGCAATCTGCAGAATATCAAACAGAAGAGACAACCTAATGGCTTTCCTTCACTTCATCAAAGTCTTTGGTCTGATCTCGTTAGGCTTGCAGGAAAGGGAAGTGTACATTACATTTTTAATGAATTTTTTCTTGATAGCATGTGCTGTATAAACAAGGTGCACATAGCACAGCCAGCTTTTAAACCATTACTGGTCTGAGTGGAACTTGATTACCAAAATACAATTTTAACCTAAAAGATAAGGAGGCGGCTTTGCAATGGCTCATACACTTATGTGTTTCATAAGTGTATGACTGTAGTTTATTTACTCAGATTTTCAATCTGATCAATATATTTCTTGTTAAAGTTGACATTTACTCTAAGAGATCCCAAGCAAGCTCCTTGAGAGAGACACAAAAGGAGAGGAGTGGGAGCAGTGGATGCTACTGAAGACCATGGCAGAACTCCTCACTAGCCCTTCCTGAAAGGGAATGTGACCTTCTTATGAAACCTTTGCCTCTTACCAAGGCAGAAAACCAAGCAGATTTTAGGTGGGAATTGGTTCTGGTTGAAGACTGGGGAGGCTGACCCCAGGAGTCATCACTAGCACCAGTTACCATGGATATTTACATCCTCTCTCATGTGTGTTCTTTCCCTTGCTGCTGTGCCTCCTTGAATTTCATTTGCAACACCATAGATCCCATTTTGCTGTCTTTGGGAAAGCCTGTGACTCGTGTCCTCTGGGACACAGAGACTGCTTGATTTGTGACCTGACCTCGCACGCTGCTTCTTACGAAGAAGAAAGGCTGCAAAGCGGTGTGCTCTGAGAAGAGCTCTTGAATTTTTGCATTTCATAGGGATTCAAGACCTGTAGATATCCAGCAGGGTTTGATTGACCACATTCATGGCAACCCCCAAGGTGTGGGGTGGAGATGAGTTCTCTCATCTTAGTAACTTATGACTTGGTAAGTCCCCAAGGTACTGCAGGGGGAGAAGGGAAATCCTACTCCAAGAGGCAAAAAAAAAAAAATGTATCTGTATGAACTGCTTTTAATTTGCTTCCCTTAGGCCTTTATAGCACAAAAGGAAACGCTCATTTAGGCACACATTTATAGGAAGATTGCAAAATCTATTAAATACTTTCTGTGCTAAATTAAGATGGACCAAAGTGCAGTGTCAATTTTTTTTCTGGATTTTATATTTAATTAATTCTTTATTTGTCTGTTTATTTCTGTTTCTTGAATGTTCACTGAGTGCATTAGAGAACTGTATGAAATGTATTAACTGCAAACATCCATCTTTGACAAAACGTTATGATATCAATTCATAGCTTCCCCCTTTACTGGAACTGAGGCATCTCTCATTTTCTTCACAGAATAAGTAAATAAGAATCAAAAATAAAGAAAATACTATTTACAAATTATCAAATAACATTTCATCTAAATTCAGCTATGTGAAACTACTCATATACTTAAAATTAGGTGCACAGTCAAGCACACATCTAAACTTAGGCCTAGAAAATATATGAACTCCAAAACTCTCCCAAACCTGGTGCTGTCTTTGCAGCCTGCCTGGTGCCCAGCTCCTGTCCTTTCCTTTGTTCTACCTTCCCCCCAGGAGCTTTTCCCGATTGTGAAGCCTCATGTGCTCCTGTCCTGAATTACCCCCCTATCCTACTGAGTTAGAAACCCACGATGCTCAGCATCTTGGTGGATAATGCCCATTTGCATTGAGTAAGTGCCATCTCAAAACATTTTCCCCAGTATGATTTTTCCATGTTTGCAGTGGATTCAGTCATCATGTGCAGGATTTTCTCAAAGATATGATTAGACATGTTAAGAAGTGAGTGTGAACTGGAGTGCCACATTAAAAATTTGTGGTACTGAAAATAATTCCAAGAAGATTTAGAAATTGGAAATACCCCTAATATCTACCACTAGGATGCAATCTGATCTGAGGGGAGGTGTTTCTTTAAAGTAAGAAACAATGATGAACTCTACCTAATGCTATTATTATTTTTCCACATTGAAATGCCATGTTGTCTCCCAGCAAGAATGACTGATTTTAAAAATGTGGGATTTATTTTTGTCGCCAGTTTTGAAACACATAAATTCTGGACTAATTTTTTTTTTTTTTTTTGACTTCTGTATGTGGGCTTGCTATTTAAAAGGAGGTGAATGAATTAAACTTGGCACTTATTTCCCATTTGTCATGCTTGCTGCTTTGAGAAATACTATTTCCCTGCAGTTTTGAAAAAAACTCTCTGATTAAAGGGGATACTATTTTGTTTCTTTAACTGCAGTTTCCACTGACCCCTTTTATTCTGTAGTGCGCGGAAGATAATCAGCATTTTGTAAGAAGAGATCAGCATTTTACACAATTAGACAATGTCTTGGCTCATCAAGAAGGTGGAGGTCCCAAACCTCTGCCTATACTGATATATTTTGAAGTATTTGGCTAGTTCTGGTTGTGTATTTTGTGTATAACCCTTACTACATGCATAATAAGAATATGTGAAAATTTGCACATTTAGAGGTTTTGAACTTCAATATTGCTTGTCTTAAGCAGACCTAATCAAAAGCTACTATTTGCCGTCTTCTCTTTCTTCCTCTTCTCCCTGTGGTTTTCATGATTAGAAGTGTTTTTAAAAGTGAACTGTGCATTTTCAGACAATGTTTCTTAAATTATGTGTGTTTTGATGTTGCTTACGTCCTCCTTTCCTGTTTGTTTCTGAATATTCAACTTAACTGCAAGTTTCCTCTTTCTCCTGTGCTTATGTTGTTTTTGCTTTCCAATCTCTATTGTAAACTATGTACCCTGGAAAACCTTTTCTTATGGTATGCACTGACATAAGTATCATACATTTATAGAAGAGTACCTGCCTACAGACTTACAACATGTTCATCAGTTTTGCTTTATCTGAGACATTTGAGTAGGTATTCAGAAATTCTGAATAACCCATATGACTTTGGGTAGATGCCCTGAGGATCCAAATAGCTGTGCTTTTGCTTATGCTGCCTCAAGCAAGTCACAGAAAGAATCTTAATATTAATAATAAAGATGGAAATCAGTGTCAGCCCTCAGTGAGACCTTGCTTGAGCAGTGAAGCCCTGTCATGAATTTCCTGAGGGCAGTCTCCTCGGCAACAGTGAGGTGAGTATGGCAGCACCAGCCTTGGAGGACATCAGGGATGGGCCACTAAGCTGAAGGCTGCTTGACAGTACAGGCATGGGGGGCCCTGGCTGGCACCCTCTGCACGCTGGGGCCGCTGCTCTGCCACCAGCTTTGGGCTCTGCCTCTGCCCCTCGGTGCTTTGCTACAGGCAGTGCAGCCTCCCTTCCCAGAGAAAGACCCAAATGTGAGCTCCTGGGTTCCTGTCCTGGGCCAGGCTGCCTGGCAGGGCAGGCAGAAGGGGGTTCAGGTACAAGCCTTTTCTTGGGGCATAAACTTCCCACAAACACCAGCACTTGGAGCATCTCCGTGTGGCTGCCGTGGCACCAGGTGCTCCACAAACACCAAGTATCCCAAAAATGCTACAGCCACGTCCACCCCCTGGGTTAAGCTGGATGTGGGAAGCCCCACAGTCATCCCCATCTGTGGGACATGGATCCTGAAGCCACGCTCTTTGGAAAACTTTCTGCTTTGCCCCGGCTCAGCAGGTTTCCCAGATGGATGCAGCCAGCAGCTCTCGCAGCTTTCCCTAGTTTTGAAAGGATTACAAACAACAATCTTTAATCATTTCCCTTTCCACTCATCTGCTTATCACTGTCTCACACATCAATCCCTCCTGAACTTTTGTCCTCTATTTTTATCACATACAATATTTGTCTTGACTTATGTAGAGTGCCGGCTGTCTCAGGAAAGGAATGTGCTTTATCTGCTTGCAAGAAATGGCTGTGGAAATGTATGGCACCATATAAATGCTTTGTAATACTAATAACACAAAATGTGTGTGAAGTTTGTGTGGTTTATGGTTAATAGATTTCATGGTGACTAAGTTCTTTCTATCACTTGAGATGACAAACACCGTTCTTAATGCTCTCAAGGCATCTCAAACCCCTCCTTCAGTTTCTTGTATTTTCATAGGAAGATAAAGCAATGTATCTTTTTTATTTTTATTTTTTTTAATGTGGGAGGCCTGAGGGGAGGACAAAGTGTTGCATCTGAACTGAATGTATTAGCAGAAATCACCCAATAGCATTTTTAAGTGTTAGTGATAAGAAAGATAGAAATCATGAGACAAAAAGCCTGAGGTCGTGTTTTATTTATACCACTGTAAATCAGGAATCAATTTTCTAGTGAAAAATTGTCCAGCACAAAGTGTTATCAGACTTAGGCCCATAAAGACCTGAACTGTAGGCAAAGCTTGCAAAGGGCAATGAGGAAGAACAGGGAATTGTAGGAGAAAGAAAAGAAATATGAAATATCTATTACAATAACTATGGCTGGAAATGTATATAATAAAACAAATTAATTGGAGCTGTATCTATTGCAGGAGGGGTACTGTATCTTTGGTATTGCCAAAGCATAACACAGACAAGAAAGTTATGGACTTAAAGTAGAACTTACAGGAAGGATAGGTCAGGTGATGTGGAAGTGCCATTTAGCCAAAGAATAATCTTATGCTCAATGAAAGAATATTAGAGTTTTATACGCCACAGAAGACACTGACCAAAGTTGTGATAAGAAGGAGGGACACATTAAATTTAGTTTCAATTGGTTCTCAATAGAAACTTACATGAAATTATCACACTTCCACAAGTTATAGCAAATCACTGCCACAGGTCATTTTTCAGTAATTTTTCTGCATAATAATTTCTGTATAATGCAGCAGTAATTGAAATAATTTCTCTGCTTACTGAAGTATCCTCACTCTTGTGTATTTTTCATAATTAAAGGACAGGCATGTCAATAGGTAGATGTCCTTTATAATGCAGTTTAGTATTACTTAGATACCCCTGCACAAAGCTGATAACATAAAGGCAGTAACATGGAACATTTCTTTCAGAATATATCTTCTCTATGCCTCAATATCAAGAGCTTATTTTTTCTAGTATTTTGTGTCAGAATTCCTCAACCAGATGTTTAAAAATATGATGTTTAAATTTTATGTTTTACACTTCCCAATGATAGGCTGTTGCTATATCCCTCGTTTGCCAGTAATTCTCCAAAAGCTCTGACTGGCAGCACTAGAAATGTCAACAGCATATTTAAAATCACATTTATTGTAGGTAGAAAGTATAAAATTTGCCTCTTAATCTATTCCATATCTGTTCAGGTATCTGTTTCTCTGTTAAGGTGCAGTTTTCATTTTCCATCCATTGAGCCTTTGGCCACTTCTTGGAGTCAGCAAACAACAGAGCTTACATGAAACACTAAACTGAGACAGTAATGTAATTCTTCAACAGACAGTAGTGATCTTTGCTACTGGCATTCTCAGAATCAGTGACTCTCTGGCAGGGGACACTAAGCTCAATATACAGTCCTATTATCAGTCCCCTGAGCCAGACACTCCACTAACAATTTGTATTAATTTATGTCTGCATTATGCAACTACTGCTAATTATAGGGTCTACAAATTGTGGTTTTACTATCACTTTGCCCCCTTTACTACCTACAATTTTCAGCCTGTGTATAACTCTTCCTGACTCCTGTTCTAAACTGGATTTAACACAAGACCCGTTTCTTTTCACATACAGGCTCAAATTTTCCAGTTGTACAGGCAAAAATTCCTGGGCATTTTTCTGGCGTCAGATTTATTTGCCTGTAGCACCTGATACATCAGAAATGCAGAGGAGGATTTACATGGACACTTACTCTTGCATGCTTCCAATTAGTGTTTACAAACTGGGATTTTGCAGGGCTAATTAGATAAGGAGTAAGACATACAGACACTTCAAGCCAAGGATAAGATTCCAATTGAATGAATCACCCGTGACTTCTTTTGGACTGTGACTTTGAGAGATTGTCATCCAAACTGATGCTTAGGAGTAAACAGAGAGTGTACCTCCAAGCAGCCAAATCTCTACCTGTAATAATTGAATAGATACTTTCTCTAAATATGCACCCTGTAGATAGACACACACCACAGCTCAAATAAATCAAGGGAAAGTAGAAAGCTGACGGGCCATCAGAAAACACAACATCAGTCTCCCAAGGGGTGTATTTGTGATAAACCTTTACCTCAGGTGCTCCTGTCTATTGGGAAAGCAAATAGAGAATTCTGTTCATTCACTGCCAGCACAGAGGGAAACTTATCTTAATCTTTGGGAAGGTGATTTTATATACCAGTCTAATCCATTGTTGTCTCCCTGCTCCTACAGTGCAGCTTGTATCAATACATCATGCAGATTTTTTTCCTTCTACAGCTCTGAAAGCAAGATTCTGTGCACATTGCATGTTGATCTGAAGGGAATGACTGCTCCAGGAGGTCAGGACATTTTAAAATGTTTTAGACTTACTCTCAGTCAGAGCAGTGGCAAAATGTCTTTGGTCCCTGGCGAATTAAGGTAAACTCCAGCATTTTTGGCAAAGAAGTTAATGATGTAGAAATTAAATGCATCATAAACTGTAAATTTTCCTCCAGTGATAATTTTCTTGGGAAATCACATACTGTGCCTGGCTCATTCTTACATATGTTTTACATGAACAGAAATGGTCCACTGTCCTCATGCAAATTGTACAGACAGGTGTCAGTAAATGCAACAGCCTTAAAGGGGGCGAATTATCACAGGGTAATAAAAAGAGTGTGAATGGGGCTTATTTTAGCATAATTGCTGCAATCAGATTTCCTCTAGCCCTGAGCAGCTTGCATACATACATGTATTCCAACCTTACATCACCCCTGGGTTTTGTCTGTGATCCCTGCTGGTGCTTTCTCCATGGTTTTGGGTGCCCCCAGGCAGAGTCCCTGCCTGCTCTTTGGGGCTCCAGGGTCCCCACACTGCTCTGCTGCTCTGTTCAAAGTCTCTCTGCTGAGGAACCAGGCTCTCTGGTGCACCACCTTAATCCTTATCGTTCTGCCACAGCACAGTGTTATCAAAGCAGGGATTTTCTGTGCCTAGCAAAGAAGGCACAAGCTGTGGTCATTAGCTCTATCAATATACCAAAACAAGCAAAACAGTGCAGAACTACAAAGAGTGTTTGTTTTTCTGTATCAGAGCATTATGATAAAATATGCATCCTCAGTTATTAGATAGCTCATGAATAAATATATTATTATGCTAGGCATCATACGCTTGCTCTGTAAAATGCAGTCTTCAAGTTATTGTTCTTAAGACCACGAGTTTCAAGTTATGTGATGGTTTTATGCAGAATCAGCTTAGAGGGAGAGGGAATTGCATGAGCAGCAAAAAAGTTTGCTCTCTGCTGGAGGTGCTGATTTGCATCTTCCCCTGAAGCAAAGATGACCTCTGGGAAATAGGGATTTTCTTTTTGGTACAATTCCTGCAAGAAGAATATCCTTGCATGCCTTCTGGCTTCTTCTTCTCAAGATCACGGATTTGTGTAAATAAAGCCAGTCAAACTATATCCACAGTGCAGCTTGCATTGTAATGTAGAGATACTTCAGTAAGCTTACAAAAAACTAGCTCAGCTCCTGAAAGCTGTCTGCTGCAGTTTAATCTGGTTGTCAGCTCTGTAGGAGTCTGCTGTGGGTAACAAACAGACCTGGCCTGGAGCTGAAATGCAGATTAAGCCAGGACAAGAAGGAATGCTTCCAGGACTTGGGGTAGCATCGTGGTTCTTATCCTTGAAGAAAACTGCACCCCTGACATCTTCACTCCTTAGAGGCTGCCTGCATTGTGATTCTGTTCTGGAACAAAGGCACAATGCCTCAGCACAAGACCTGAGACTTAGGGAAAGACAGCTGCATGTTAAGGTTCAGCTCTGTTAATTTTGCCTTCCTTCTTTCAGGCTGAGGAGCACTGGCACATCAAAACAAGAGGAGGCAAAGTGTATGTAAATAAAGTAAGACAAACTTACTTACTATCTGCCAGCTTACTTACTTACTTACTTACTTACTTACTATCTGCCAGCTTCTTAATGCAGAGAGAAGGAATTTATGTGCTATCAAGACAACAACAAAAATTAAAAAGCCAGGTGAAGCAGAGCACCTTTGATCAGGGTTCACATTTTTCTGTTTTTTAACATATGATATTTTGGGCTCTCCTATGCTTTTGGAAGAACTGCAAAATTATTGTTATCTTTTGTGAAGTCCTGCTTAAAAATTCTCCTTTTCCTCTGCATGGTATCAGGGCAGCAATCGGTACTGCTATTTTCTTGGATTGAATTATATGTTTGCTGTCTGTACTAGCCTGAGGAGGCTTTGTGAGTTATTTGCAACAAAATGTGTAATTTCATACCTCTTAATTCTTTCCCTTTAGGGCTGGAAAAAGGTAACAACCATCTCTCCACAATATGATCAGCAGCCTCACAGGTGATGGGGAGACTGCTGCTCCCTGTGATCCCTAGTTCCCACACTGGTTCTGCATATTTTCTTTCGGAGGTAGAGATGGGGTTTTCTGGGATTCTAAGTCAAACCCACATTTTTCTTTTGTATTTTTTTTTCCTTCAGGTTCCTTGTGGCACTGGCATTGGTTTCCAGCTGGCATGTATCCTTGTTTTCAATTTTCTGTTCACTGAAACAGAAGAGAGGACAACTTGTGCTTCCCTGCTGCTGCTCAGAAGTATAGCCATAAGTACAGGCACTGAATTCTGACTGTGCTCTGCTCCCCACAGCTGCTCCATGGGAAAGGCTCTGTGCCCAGCCTGAATAAGTGGCAGGTTTTTATCCCTCTTTCACTTGAATCGGGGTACAACAGAGATTTCTTGTTATTTCTAAAAATTGCAATTATTCTGGGTTTTTGTTTTGTCTCTAACCTGTGGCCTAAGCAGCTAGTCCTGGCTAGCTGAGCCCTAGGAGAAACAGAAGGAAGCAGCTCTTAGACAACTGGGTTATATTTTTCCAAAAGCACAACTAAATGTACTTTGCACAAAGGACTTGATTTTTTCCCCCCCCAGTGTTACCAGTCCAGGATTTAATACATGCCTTGGCCTCTTGTCTTTGGCACATGCAATAAATTTAAGGAAGTCCTTCTACATTGCTGTCCATCTAAGACTGATATAAAAGATGGAAATAAAAACATTCACAGTTTCCTCAAAAAATTATGATACTTTAACGTTTGCCATTCCATTGCCTTCAACCCAAATTCTGCCTCCTTTTCAAGGTTTCTTTTTACACTGATAAAAAGTCTGGGAATATGCTACCCCAGACACCTGCTAAAAGCCTTAATCACCCTCTATATTCTCATCCTACAACAGCTGTGGCAACCAGCGATCCATGTTTTGGCTGGGCCCAGACAGGTTTGGGGATTTTTTTTAAGAAATCAGATTGACTTGAATGCTGTTTGGCTCAAGTGTTGGCTCCACTGCATTTCTGTTGAGCATTTTACAACCACGCCTGTCTTTCCCAAATCCTCTCTAATTTGTATTCTATTTGTGTAAGAATTTTCCTACCCCAGGAAGTCAGAGCAGCCACCAGCCAGTCTACCCTCCTGCCTCCAGCAGCACGTTTTGCCAAAGTGTTCAGGGATGCTGCAGGGATGCTTTTTCACAGTGTGTATTGGAGGGGCCCTCACTATGCATATTTCAGTAACATGAAGAATATCTTAACATAGATGAATGCATAGAAGTGCAATTTCTCCAGAGTCTGGCTGCCCTCTTCTCCTCACCCTGTCGGTGTTCATACTCCTTGTAAAGCCCTATGCAGTCAGCCATACAGGGAAACAAAAGGATACAACCTGTACCTGCCAACCCTGGAGCTGTTTTTGTGGCCCTTTATTTTCATGCCTCCAGGAAAGCATCACTGAACACCTCCAAGGGGTGGTGGTGCTGTCAGACATGCTCCGTTCAGCACTCTCCTCCTGTCACTTCCTACGGAACCTCTGACCCAGCTGATACACCTGGGCTTCATTATTCTCCAATTCAATGAGATCTCACTGTTTTCAGGCTAGACGTTAGCTCATCCTTCCATGGTAGTTCAGTGAGGATGATGAAATACAGCAATTGTGAAGAGAAAAGGCAGCAGGGAGGTGAGTTCCTTCCCCTTGGTGTGTCCTGCCAGCTTCTAGCAGCTGGCAGCTTAGCGGCATCCTGGGCTGGAGTTTGTGTCTGAAATACGGTGTTTAATAGGCAGCAATAGGCAAAACCCCCTCTGTTCTGCAGAGCAGGGGTGGAGCATATGCGTGTGGCTATAGGTTGCTATTCTATAGCACCCCCATCATTGCTGGGGCATGGCTTTGGGGTGAAGAGGAGCTGAGCTCGCCCCTGGAAGTGTCATTTTATTTCTCTCTCTTCCTCCAAGGGGTTGGGGGTGATCAGCACCTACAGACCCTGCTCTCTCTCATCCCTGCCTGTGCCTTCCTTGTTCTCGGAGAGCGCAGCTCCGAAAACAGCAAACACTGTTGGCTGGCAAATGTGTCCACCATCTTGTCTTTGTTCTGGTGGCCGTGAGGAACTAAGTTGAGGTAGTAAACCCCTTTTTGTGGGTAAAGCACCTTCTCTTTTTGTATAACTATGTTACAAAGATTGCTGCTGGCATGGTGCATTCTTATTCCGTTGCCCCTTGCTTTCAGTAATTGTTATCTCAACCCAAGGTCTCTGCCTTTGTTCTTCTCTGACCAGAAGGGGAGGAGGAAAGGGGAGTGGCTTATTTGGACCTGTATTTGGTTGATGTTGAACTACTTCACCATTCAGTCCTTTTTAAAACAAATTTATATTTTTGGCTTCTAAAATAGATCATAGTGTTTAGTTCCACAGTTGTGTTGTGTGGCTTGTGAAAAAGAACTGCTGGCGTTAATGCAGCTGCATGAGCATTGCAATGGTGCTCTCTTACTGAGTGTGGTAATGGATGCAGCACACTTTAACCAAGAAACAGGCAGCAGGCCAAGGGAGCTGATCCTTCAACTCTGCTCAGAACTGCTGATGCCACACCTAGAATGCTATGTCCAGTTCTGGGCTTCACAGTATAAGGGAGGCATGGACAAACTGGAAAGAGTTGAATGAAGTGCCATTAAGATGTTTAAGGGAGTGGAGCATCTGTGACATGAATGAGATATGTGAGAACTGGGCTGTACAACCTGGAGTAGGCTTAGGGAAAACCCATCAAACTTCATGGAAGGGTACAGCAGACAGAGACAGTCTCCTGGAGGGTTCTTGGTAATAAGTCAGGAGGCAATGGTTACAGGCTGGAACATGGGATGTTCATCATGAGGGTGGTCAGACACTGGACCATGTTGCACAGCAAAGTTGGGGAATCTCCATCCTTGGAGGTTTCAGCTCTTAGCTGGGAAACTCCCTGAACAACACTGTCTGTCTGCACCTGCTTTGACCAAGGACTTGACCTTTAGAAATCCCTTCCAACCTAAACTATTCAGATTCTATGAATGATAATTTTCTTCCTAAGTCCTCAACTATGTTCATTATTCCAGGAGTTCTTGGTTGTTTTACTGCTCCTCTCGTTGAAGTCACTTGGTACCTTCCTCTCCATTTTTGAATAATTTCTAGTTCTCCTTGGGAGAGATGGGTGATATGCACCCAAAAGTACGTTAGTCTTGGAAAAAAATGAATCCCTTTTTCCTCAGATCTTGAGCTGGTGCTGGTCTCTTTTTGGTACTTGCACTTACTGTTTACGATCAGTTTCAGCAACATGTGGTTCACATGAAAAAAAGACATGAAAACATACAGAAAAAATCCAAGACCTCCTCCTTGAACATGCCCACAGCCTATTTTTGGCAGAACGGACAGCACATTAACCACCAGTCTTCAGTTTTGACCTCACAACTGCAAGAGGATGTGAAAATATTCTGCATGGAGGCATCCATGTACAACTTTCTGGTGCTTTACAGCTCTGAATTCTTCCGTCATCTTCTTTCACTTTCCATGAGAAGCTGCACATCAGAGTCATCACACACCTGCACACTTATAGGACTTAAAAAGCACAATTCCCTGTCTCAAACACTGTCAAGGCCAAAGAAGGAACTTGCCATAAGATAAGCCAGTGACAACTTGAGATAATCACAGAAGGGAAGAACTTGTGACAGGAGAGCACTAATTCCAGGCCTGACAGAGGTGAGATCTGTCTAGCACAACCTGCTTAATGCATTTGGACAAAAATTCCCACTGACTAAACTGTGGGGAAGGAAGCAACTGCTTAAATGCACATGACCAGTCAAAGATGACCCCAGGTCATGGGAATGGTATCTGAGACCACCCTGTGGAAACTCAGAACTTGGACTGTACAAATGTGATACCCGCAGAACAGCTCCAGGAAACCCACACTGAGAAGCCCAGGATATACAAGGGTAAATGGGATGCTGCTGGATCCATGGATGGTGACTATCTTCTGCTTGGTCTCCCTCCCTCCCTCCCTCCCCATTCCATTTCTTTTTATCTCTCTGCCTCACATTTATTGTTTTAAAAAATCCCTATTGTTGACTTTGGCAAATGGTCTCTTTTGCACCTTGATTCAGGCATTTCTCACTAATTGGATGCTAACAACACTGGCAGTCATCAAGGGCTGAGTTAGGCTGGGTGTCCACACTTGTTTCACCACATGGAGGAACCACAACCTGTTCCCTGTCCTGTAAAGTCATGGTCTTAAATGCCCTAAAATGCCCTATGAGCTCCCCATACATCTTACTGTGTTTCCTTTTCCCCCATATATGTTATATAAAGGACACTAAGGGCAGAACATAACTCAAGGCTATCAAAGTGCAGATGTCTGCATGAATGTGTTCCCAGGCACAGTAAATAGTCTGAGTTCCCAGAGGGACATTGAAGGGCTCAGTACAGTGGGCTACTCATGAGTGTTAAATGCCATTTGGGAACTCCTGTCACAGCCCACAAAATGCATCCAGAAGCTGCTCCTCTGGTGTGAGACATCACCAAAAGCTTGTGTAATTTTGAACAGCCTTATGCAGATGGACCAGATGCCCTGAGGCACCCCAGGTATTACTGAGTACTTGTGTGTTACTTACTATGTCTAGCTTTCTGCCTACATTGACTACTTTTACTAGTTGCTTGTTCAGTCTTTCCACAGACAGGCACCAAGAGATGCTGGAGACTCAATGGCTTTGACTGGTGGTCCAGAGAGAATGCCTAGTGAGAAAATGCCACTGTCCTGATGCATGAAGCATAGACAAATACCTTCCATTTCTTTCAGCTGTTCAAGAGTTATAGTTGGAGGAAAATTTTTAAATCAGCACATACTGATTTAAATCCTTCTGATACCGTGCATCAATGAAGAATTATGTCTTTTTTACATACATTCAGCATTATATTTCTGATTCTTTAGCTCTGAGGTCTCCAGAGTAATGAATCCATCCTCTTTTCTTACTTTTGCCTTACATAAGAATAATGCCCTTAAAGGTGGGAATCACATGGCAGATATTCTTTCCAGGTTTGCCCTGTACTCTGCTAGCAGATCCCTACTTCCTTGGAATACATTCCCACATCTCTTTGTGTCTCTGGTTCCTTGCTTCTCAAATGCAGGCATGCTTTTAAAAGACCCAGGGACAGACATGTTTCCATCAGAGGAATGTAGACATTTCCCCTTTCCCCTGTGTGTAAGCTTTTTTCTGTTTTTCCACCTGAGGCTTCCATCCCACTTCAGAGATGCTTGACTTCTCAACCTCCATCCTGAACTTTAGCCATTTGCCTTTTATTCCCTGTATTTCTTTTAACATTAGTATCAGTGCTTTTAGCACCATGTTGGTTTTACTCAGTTAAAAAAGAATTAAAACTCCATTTGCTTTCAGGCTCTATCTCCCTGCATTGTGTCCGTTGTAAAAAGGTTTTCAGTGAAATTGATGGTGGGTTTTTCTTTTTCCATATAGTCTGTACACTCTTATAGAGGCTTTCTATAAACTCTCACTGAACAATATACTCTGCCACAATTCTTGTATTACTTTCTAAAGGTCAGACCTTGTCATAGCTTGTGGTGTTGGCTAAAGGACATCCAGATTTCTGAAAGTTCCAGCTTCAAGATTTGCTTCCTTTTTATTAAGGAATGTGACTCTTGACTGTCAAAGAGGTAGCACATTTTGGGGGCTTCATACAAGACTGGACTTCAATTTTACTTTGAAAAATCTAAGCTTATTCTGTTGAGAATTAATCCTGTGTCTTGCTGGAATTTTTCTTTAAATCTTTGCTCCAGTTCCCCATCCTGATGTCTTTGCTCAGGAATATAAATTATAAGATGTGATGCACATCACACAAATCTGACACGAAGTCTGTTTTGTACTCTGGAAGCAAATCTGACACTTCATTTGACTACTATTCCTCTTTTTTAAAATGCAGTAACATGATTTCATTATCAGTCTGAGTTAATTGCAAGCTATTAAAACCAGAAAATGCTTCAGAACCAGCAAAAGTCACAACTGTAGTCTTTTAGTCTTTTAGCATCTGTAGTCTTCTTCTGCACCAGACACTGAAGTCAAACCTTCTCCAGTCATGTTCCACATTTCTGGATAATTTCACTTTCTTTTTTTTTTTTTTTTCTTTTTTTTTTTAAAATCTGTTCCATTCTTCTTCAGGGAAATTTTCTTAGATAATTTTGGTTTTGTATGTCCACTGTATGCATTTTGCTTTAAGGTGCAGAAGACAGCAGAACAGTTTCATTTGGTATTTAAGCTTTGTCTGATCATGATTTCAGCTCATGAACCTCTGCCTAACGAAGGATCTGGCCCTTGCAGCATCTGCTGAGGTGTGGTTTCACACAGCCTTCCTCCCTACTGCTCCTGGAAGGGGGATAATAACAGATTAATACAACCATGGATGTTTAGGAGACCACAGGAAACAATTTATAGGCTTAATATGTCACCTCCAGGGTTACAGATCATCACACGTCTTCTTTGTTGCCATAAGCATTACTTCTTCTGCCTTCCCTAAATGTAGTGGATCTTTTCTGCTAAATGAGTCTACCAGTTTATGCCAGGAGACAAATGACTTTCTCCTCCTATGTCTGTGAGTGCTGTGGAGCCCAAAAACTGATACAAGGCAAGAATTTAGCAGTGTATAGGGTAAAGTAATTAAGGAATGGCATGAAGTCATGAGCTGCCTCCTTCACAGAATTCAGGCTATAATGTTATTTGTAGTGGAGACCTGAAAAGGATAAGCTTTGTATTAAAAAAAAAAAAAAAAAAACAAACCAGAAAAAAAAAGAAAACCCAAACAAACACCATATGTCACCATTTCTTCTTCAGATACATGTTTTAGTGTAATGTATCCCTGTTGGTGACCAAGTCAAGGAGCAAAGGCATGCTTGCTCCCTTTAAGCTGCAGACCTATTATTTTACCAGTGGGAAATAAGGCTTTTGCAGTCTATGATGGGAAGCAAAATTGCTTCATCCTCAGGAATCTAAGTATTTCATGAGCTAGCAATAGGGAGCCCATACAAAGCTATAATTTGCAATCTGAATCTAATTTCAAACTTCATCTCACCAAAAATGAAAATTAATGTATGAAGGGACTCCTTGTATCACAAGTACTCTCTTTCTGAATTCTATTACCTTCTGTGTTAACCCATAATTTAGCTTTTTTAAACAAATTAAATTGAAATTGATGGATGCTTTAAAGTTTATAGTTTAATTTCTTTGTGTACTGTATTTTAACAAATTACAGTCAGCTTTGGATAAAACCAAGTGTACCTAATATGAAATAATCTTATCAGGAAGCCTGCTTGCTTAGGCTGCAGAGTTTTCAAATCTTCTTAGCATAAAGGAGAACTTTTAATAGACCATATCTGAGTGTGTTGAGACCATGCAGTCCTGCAAAGCTCCTGGAAATAGATGGTAGGGACGAATGATCACCCTCCTAGACATGGTTTAAACCTCTAATTCAATGCATACATAATATATATCCTTCTGACCTGAAGAACACTGCATTGGAGAAGACAGGCTAGACACAGCTTGTCTTAACAGGAGTGACAAGAAGGATTTTGAGGCAGCAGAAAGATGATGTTTCCCAAGTGGTTACAGGAGAGGCAGATATGCTTCTGTGCAGATGGGAATGTCACATTTACAAAAGACTTAAAGACTACCTTGGCTTGAAGTTTCAATGAACCCACGTACAAGGGGGTTTCTGTCACCAGCAGGAGCCTGCATGGGCTGTGCCAAGGCAGGGTCCCTCTGGTACAGCAGGGTCACCTCACTGGAGACCTGGAAAGAGATCCTGACATTTTTCATGTCAGCCAGCAGTCCCATTCTACCTTTTTGACTTAAAAAATAAAAAAAGGAAAGATACACTTCAGCTGTTCCAAGAGTATTGTAAACGCTAAGGAAAGTAAATAAATGATCCTAAGTAGTTTCTTGACAAGGCCTTTCATGCTTTCTGGCAGACACTTGGGGTCTGGTGTCTGATCACACTCATGCCAGGGATATGCAATTCTCTGTCCCTGTGAAAGCTTCCTTGAGTGTGCACCAAGTGTCAGACACCGTGGAAAGCTCTGCCCAGGGGTGCTCATGGAAGATTTAGCAGCACCCAGCAGCAAAGACCTTGGAGAGCCTGCTGGCAGTAGGCAGGGTGTGCTCCCTCCACTGTCCTGCCCTGCCTGCTAGGAGCTGTGAGAGCTGGCCAAGGGCTGGGGGGCACCTACAGCAGCTGTGGTACCCACCAGTGCACTCCTTGGGGATGTCTGAGGTAAACAGGGAGGCTGAAATGCAAGGAAATACTCAGAATTATGCAACAGCCCGAATTCAGTCCTGACACATACATATTCCCTAACTTTGGGGACCTGGCATAGAAAACTTATCATGAAGTGTCTTTTCTTACCTGCACCAAAGGTAATGCAGTTTCCATGTCTTATATTTCCGTAGGAATTTCAGTGAGCATGGATTTTCTCAGGTTTATTTTGTGTTGCTGTTACTTAGGCGCTTTCACTTTTCAAGTGAAATTGGGAAAACAGTCTGTCTAGCATGGATTAATGAATCTATGTCTCTGTGAAGGAGGAATAATCATATGAAACATGAGTTATTGTTTTATTGTTGCTTCCAAGGGTCAGGTGTTACTTTTTTCTGACTTGCATTACCAACTGCTTCAATTTAAGCTCTAAGGACCGAAGAGCTCATATTCTCACTCTTCATGCATTCCCATAACTGAGCTCTCAGTCCTTAGCCAGTAGAGTAACAACATGATCCAGTATAAACCAAGATAGACAAATGCAAAGTATATATAAAAGTAATAGAATATACTGATACTTATGGTAAAGAAACTGATTATTGAGAAGTAAATCAAACTGACCTAAGTAATTTTCCAGAATCCTTTAACATTGGGCTAGACACGTGATGTCCTTAAATACAGAGAAGAAGCCAGGTGAGAAGATAGCAGGAATTTATATGAAAAAAAATTCTCTTGGAAAGTCATGAAAGATCCAGTTTGCATGTCATCTACTGGGGCCTTCAGATGTCATTCATTTAGGGTGATCCTAAGCAGAGCAGATCTACTGTTTTGAACATTATATTTTTATGTGAATATGTAGATAACTGTATAGTAGATTGGCCTTGTCTACTTTTATGAACAGCATTTTTATTGTGCCATTAACAAATATTTTTCAGAAGCAAAGAATGCAAAAAACATACCTGCTGCACATTCTTATTTATGCACATGTATTAATGCTAAATAATGCATGTTATTTGGCAATGGAAAGTTATTCTTGTGCCTATTGACATTAGTATTGCTATTTCTGCAGACAGCTGGGTTTCTCATACATATTCATTACCTTGGTTTCCTTGACACAGACCCAGGTAAGTAATCATCATTCAGTATTTCATTGTGTGAAATGGCAATAAAGAGTCTTGCAGCACCCACTGCCCTCGCAGCCTCTGCCTCAGCCATTTAAACACTGCCGTTTTCAACATTGTTTCCCAGAGGCATAAAATCTAGGGAAAGCAGTTCCAGGAGCAGAAGTTCAGCTCTGAAGCTGCGGGTGGAGTGGTACAGGAGCCCATCCATACATGTTCCTTCCTTCCCCTGGGGGGCAGCAGAATATTGCTGTTAAGGGCAGTTCACTTGATGCTGAACCCTTGGGACTAGCAAGCACAGTTCCCTTAGCTATGCTGAACTTTCCTGCCATGTACTCCTGCCATCCTGGAAATAATCTGTCGTGCTACTGGATGGGAAGAACATTACCAGGGGAGGAGGGTAGGTTGAAATAAGTTCCTCTGATGGAAAGCATTAAGTGAGACAAATTTATAACCTGTAGGTAAATTCAGATTGTGATTTGCCTCTCACGTTCCTTAAATTCTACATCAGCTCTAGGAAGGGTCGTGTCTGGGATGCTGAATTGGCTTATTGAAGGTGTTACTTTGGCAGGGATGGCAAATAAATTCTGCATTGCCACAAAGGCAGACCTGGACCTACAGACGCTCCAGGAAGTCTCTGCATCCTCTTTGTGCTACAAAATTACTTCATCCTTTTACGGCCAGGTGCAGTGCAGGTTGTGTTGCATATCTCAGGACACCCAAAGCATCAAATATTCCATCTGGTTGTTTGGACGTTTGGGAGCAGCATGAATGTTATTCTCAGAGCACCTATGGCTCAAGCTGTTCAGCACAGGTTTTCCACACTGCTTTGCCAATGTCTTTATTCACCCAATCTACAAGCACCACCCTTTAAAGAAAAGTATCTCCATACTTTCCTCCTCCCATATTATGCTGTAATATTCAGAAGCAAAGACCGTCTCCTAAAGCAGTTACACTACCTGGCAAACCACTGAATTTTTGAAAATGCTATACATTTGAAAATTTCTTTATTATTCATCCTATCTGGGACCATACTTTATTTTATAATAAAGAGCCAACCAAACCAGAGGGTACTTGCATATGCACTGTCACAAGCCCTACAACAGGCTGCAAGCACAGCCCTTTTCATCTTCACCTGCTGCCCCTTTCCTCAGGCTGTAGCATAACTGCCCATTGCAGTGGCAGGTATTTCTGCAGTTAACATCAGGCCTTAAGAAAACGAAGGTGAGCACATTTCTGATAGCTTTTCCAGTCAGAGTGGCCTCGAGAGTGTTGGTGGCAAGCTGGCAGCTCGAAAGTGAAGGATGCCATATCCCATTATCAGTCTCACCACATCCTCCCTTTCAAGCACTCTTTGCAGAAGCCCAAGGCAATTGAGAGGATATTGAATCACTTCTGTTAAAGTTGGACTTCCTAAAGCTGACTGTGGTTTATTAAAAAAAAATAGCACTGGAAGAGGTTTAAAGAAAGCATAAATCGTATTACCTTGGAAAGTACTGGAAAGAGTGTTGAGGTCCAGAAAGGGCATATAGTGTAATGTATTAAATATGGTATCCTACCACAAGCAAGGCTTTCTTTGGCTCTAGGAGATATGATGAAAAATAGGGCTAAAAGAAGGTTAAGAGGCTCCGGATTCTCAATTACTTTGTAACAAAAGTGTCTTGGGATGATTTATGAGAGATTCAGGACTTTTATTTCTTCTGGGAAATTATTTTTTTTTTAATGGGAAACTATTCTGAATGCCACAAAGCCCTAGTTTTTTTTTTTTACTAAATGTATTTTGTACCTCCAAGTATCATGTGGCAAAATTAATAATAATAATAACAACAACAACAACAACAGATCAGATTGAAAACCTCATTTCTGTTGGATAAAATATCTGCAGGAGAGGCTTTTCAACACTGTGTGGTGGTTCAGGAAGGCAGCAAGATGGTCTCTGCATGTGGGGATGCTGTGCCACAAGAGGTGTCCTGCATGCCCGAAGGTCGCAGTACCCGGCTCCCCACAGTAGCAGAACTCCACACAAGGGCAGATTGCTCTCCATAAATCTTCATCTCCCCAGGCTGAAGGCAACCTTCCACAACAGCCACATGCTACAGCCAAAGAGGAAGATATAACAACGTGACAATCATTAACCTTACCCTGCTTTGAAAAGTAACTGTATACAATAACCATAAACACAGCCCATTTTTAAGGCTCGTCAGTGCTTCCTGGAGTGTTACAACTACTTTCATTTTTTACAGTTTCATTCCTGTTGCCCCAAAAGATCCAGCATCATGATGGGATATTAGCCGGATGCTTTTCATTGTGAAACATCATCAACTGACTCATTTACTGAATCCTAACATTTGTGCATCTGGGCTGCAGGAAAACAGATGTACACAAGTGACTCTGAGGGCTGCAATGACTCACGGCACTTTATGACTAGATGTGGCAAGTGAGAAGGAAAGACTCGAACCACAGAGCCCAGTGCGAGCCCACGGGTCTGGTGAGGTTTTAGTTGTAACCCAAGCACAGCTCTTCTGGAAGATGCTGAATGATGGTAAACTGTAATGCTCTGTGCTACTTTCTTACAGAGGCATTTCACCCTGTGTAAGGGCATCATAAGAGAAATATAATTTCTTAGATGTGCAGCATGGCTCCTGACTCTAATATTGTCTTTTCTGTATATCAGTGGGAGTTCTCAGCATATAAAAGAATAATACAAGAAGCAAAATATCATTTGCAGGTTGGGAGCATAAATTTTGCTCTAAGACTGATTAGAAATGAAATTTAAAAGATCCAGAGATTTACTGGTTCAGCCTACAGTCAAACTGATCAGTGCTGTTGTGCCAAAGAGAGTCAACTACTCTTAGCCATTTGCTTATCCTCTTAGAGCACCAAAATCAATCCCTGAAATGAAGTAAACATAGCTGCATTGATCTGGCAATGACCTAATTTTTGAAAGTCACTAAGAGGCCATAATGGTGTTTTCATGAAATACAGCATTTGTTGGTGTGCTGAAATGCAGGCAGTGGGAGGGTTAAGTGATTGCTCTGGTAAGTCTCAGCACTGGAGAGCAAACAGTAGCGGGAATTCCCCAGGGTGCAGAAGAGAGACAAGATCATTAAAAAACCTCAAGTGCTGTTCAATTAAATGTGACAGTCTTGATAGTGGCATGATTTTTCTGGATAACTTTGACATCCGAACAAAAAGATGTATTGCTTTCCACTTCTTGCAGAAAGCTTAAAAAACCAGTGCCCTCTTTGTTTGGACAGTGGATTTATTTGCCCTTGGCAGCTCTCTTGAATTGAGACTCACTGAACCTGATGAGGGCAAACCTATGTCAGGTGACCCTGTTGGATTTGCTCTGTACCAAGGGTGAGGTGTGCCCGACTGCCAGAGACACCTGCACATACTTACACTGAGGCTTCTGCATGAGCACGAGGGCTGGTGTCACCTCCTAGCTGTTGCTGGAGATGCAGCATGTGGTGGCCTGAGACCCCTTGGGTGTCCTCAGAACATCCATGCGCACACAGCAGAAGCAGCACAGGATTTACAAGAGGTCCCAAGGAGAAGGGGAGGGAAAGCTTGAAGCATGCACATGGTGCTAAATATTTATGCTCCACCAACTGAAGTGAGCAGTAAATGTTCTTCTGCAAAGTCCCCAGAGAGTCCTGGGTGTTCATATAAATGCTCATGGTAAAAGCAGGTACTTCTTGAGGCAAAGAGCAGGAATAACTGTAACACAGTGGCTAGGACACTCACAGAAATGCCAGCCCCTGTAGATATTCATCTAGGTGTGGACAGAAACCTGGTGTCTCCAGGTAAATTTCTCACCACGTTACCTACAGATTAATGTTGATTTTTATTTCCTCTCACTCTCCCCTATTTCTTTTTTTTTTCCTTTCTTTCAGCCCTTTCCCTCTATTCACACATTCATGTTGCCTCTCCCTTTCAGCAGCTCTTTCTTGGAAAGTTCGGTTCAGGCAATCAGGACAGTAGTCCCAGGTGTGAATCCAGATTGGAGGCTACTCTTCAGGCTCAGAGTGAGAAAGTCAAAGATACACATGCACCTTTTTTCAGCCACTTCCCTTTTGGCTGACTCTCTGCTTGGCTTTTGGGCCTTTTCAGATTTTCTGCCCTGGATAACGTGCCCAGAAGCTCCTTAGGTGTTGCTTGGGGAGCTGTGCATGTGTGGACATAATATTCATGAGGCTCTTCTTCAGCTTCATAGTGCTGCTGCTTCTGCACATGGCCCAAAAGTGCCCCTCCTCACTTTCAAGTCTTTACCTTTCAGCAGTTCTTTTGGGTCACACAAAAGATTTTAGGGGGAGCATGTGAACCAAGTATTTAAGGGATATAAGTGGATACTACCAAGTTGAGCAAAGCACTCAAGCTGATGAAGTTGACTCCATCCTACATCCCTCATTAAACTGTACAGTAGATTATGTCCCTAGAAATCAGTATTCAGCTAAGAAGTCCTTTTTTTACTTTCCTATAGTATTCATTATTTAGCTTTTAAATTTCTATTTCTAAGATAAGCTCTCTGATTCACTGTTACTTCAGCTGTGTAAACAACTTCCTTCCACTACTACAGGTTGTTGTAGTCCTCTATTACTATAACACATTTTGTGTTTTACCAGATTGGGCTTGGAGCACCTGGTTGCAGTGCCTTAGTAGGATGCCTTGGAAAATCATCCCTTCAGTTCTCTGTTTAAATGACTCCATCCCTAACAATCCATTTTTAATAAAACACTTTTTTCAAAAGCTTGATTTTGGCTACCTAAAACAACTCAATGTCTTTCATTTGGTATTACCTTCTGGATACCTTATTCTGACTCTTTGGAGTCGCTCTTCTGTGCTGCCTTTCTATGTCCTGCATTAAGTTTATTCTATTTTGCCCTAGAGGCCATGGGTCTACTTTGTAATTATAAGTCTTTGTTGTCTTTCTTTGAGTGCTTTCCAATGTAGCAATACCTGCCTATTTTTAATTGACTTGGCAGAGAAAAGATGTGAGCCTGAAATGCACCACAGATTACAAAAACATTATTTTTTCAAGTTTTGCTTGAGCAAGAACAAGGTAGATTTTTGCTCAGCTAGCCAAAGCTCAGATCACCTTCCAAGTCTGATCAAGAGCACTGCCTGCTCTCTGAAAAAAAATTCCAAAATACTTGGAGACTCTATAATTCCTCTTCTGAAGATGAACATGGGCTTTTGTAAGATCATTGAAGCCAAAAGACTCTATCCGTGTATAATCCTAGAATCATGGAATGGTTTGAGTTGAGAGGGACCTTAAAGATCATCTAGTTCCAACCCCTTGCAGGGACACCTCCCACTAGACCAGGTTGCTCAAAGCCCCATCCAAACTGGCCTTGAACACTTCCAGGGATGGAGCAGCCACAGCATCTCTGGGCAACCTGTTCTAGTGCCTCAGCAGCCTGACATTAAAGAATTTTTTCCTAACATCTGATGCAAGCCTACTCTCTTTCAGTTTGAAGCCATTCCACCTTTTCCTGTCACTACACACCCCTGTAAAAAGTGACTTTTCTTGGAAGTGGCCTCCTTTAGGTACTGGAGAGCTGCTTTAAGGTTTCCCCAATGTCTTCTCCTCTCCAATCCTCTCATCTCTAACAATTACAATTCTCTCAGCCTGTCTTCATAGGAGAGGTGCTCCAGCCCTCTGATCATCTTCATGGCCCTACTCTGGACTTGTTCCAACAAGACACTCCAACAGCTTCATGTCCTTCTTGTGTTGGGGGCTCCAGAGCTGGACACAGCACTCCAGATGGGATTTCATGAGAGCAGGCTGGCAGACATCACCTCCCTTGACCTGCTGGTCACACTTTTTCACCCAGGATGTTTTTGGCTTTCTGGGCCATGAGCTCTCGTATCACTGATACATTGCTGTATCACGTTGAATTTCTTGTCAACTAACATCTCCAAGTCCTTCTCCTCAGATCTGCTCTCAATCCATTCTCTGCCCAGCCTGAATTCATGCTTAGGATTGCTCTGATCCAGGTGTAGGACCTTGCACTTTGTTGAAGTGCAAGGTCCTACATCCCTTCCCTCCAATGTGTCAGTTGCACCAGAGAGCTTGGGGTCATCAGCAAACTTGCTGAGGGTGTGCTTGATCCCATTGTACCTGTCACTGACAAAGATAAATAGTGCCTGTCCCAATACTGACCCCTGAGAACAACCACTCATCACTGTTCTCCACTTGGACATCAAACTCTTGCCAGCAACTCTTTCAGTGTGACCATTAAGCTGATTCCTTCTAGGCATGGTCCATCAATCAAATCCATGTCTCTCCAGTTTAGAAACATAGATATCATGCAGGACAGTTCCAAATGCTTTGCACAACTCCCACTGACTTTAGCACTTCCAGGTTACTAAGATGGTCTCAAACCTGATCTTCTGCAGTGGGCAGTTTTTCATCCTCCTGGTTCCCACCTTTGCCCTCTGCAGCCTGGGCAGTGTGGCTGGAGCACTTGTCAGTGAAGACTGAGGGAAAAAAGTCATTGAGTACCTCAGCCTTCTCTACATCCCAGGTAACCAAGTCTCCCATTTTCTTCTGGAGAAGGCCCACGATTTTCTTAGGTTTCCTGTTATCACCGACATACCTGCAGAAGATTTATTTTGTTGCCTTTGATATCCTGGCTGGATTTAATTCTATCAGGATTTTATCTTTCCCAACCTGATCTCTGTCTGTGCAGGCAATCTCTGTGCATTCCTCCAAGGCTACCTGTCCTTGTTTCCACTCTCTTAACTGTCCTTGTTTCCACACTCTGAAGGCTTCCTTTTAATGTTTGAATTTGTCCAGGGGCTCCTTTGTTCATCCATGCAGGCCTCCTGGGGGTTTTGCCTCACTTCCTCTTTGTCGGGAAGCATGACTCCTGAGCTGGGAGGAAGTGATCCTTCAATACTGACAAGATTTCTTGGGCACCTTCTCCCTCTAAGGCTCTATCCTATGGCACTCTACTAAGCAGATCCCTGAAGAGCAAGGTCTCCTCATCAGAAGTCCAGGGTAAGAGGCTTATGCTGTACACTTCTCCCTGCCCTAAGGCTTTATAAATCTCCACCATTTCATGGTCACTGCAGCCAAGGTTGCCCTTTTGAGATTCACATTCCCCACCAACCTCTCCTTGTTGAGAAAAAGGTCCAGCTTAGCACCTCTCATTGTTAGCCCTTCTCTCATTTGGAGAAGGAAATTATCATTAATGTGTTCCAGGATCCTCCTGGATTGCTTATCCTCTGCTGTGTTGTGATTGAAGTTTCCCACAAGGAATGGAGAACTTGCATCAGAGGCTGCTCCTATCTGCCTACAAAAGGTTTAATTACTTAGAAATTCAAATAATTAGAGTCTAGTAAGGAACAAGCAAAAGAGTGAATGAATTTTAATAAATTACACCTGAAGCAGAAAATATATTATTTTTAGACATTTTTGTAAACTACTTTCTATTGATTATAATGCTTCATGTTCCTACATTTACTTGTCTTTACTTTTATTTTAATCTCAGTGATTAAAAATGATTAAAAATGCAGTTGCAATTTCTAGCAAGTCATTTTCTAGCAAGTAGTAAAAAATACTGGATCACCCTAATAGCTTTACAGAATAACATGAAAGCCACACCCGCAGCTGATTAGCTCTTTTACTCAGATGGGGATGGATGGATGGATGGATGGATGGATGGATGGATGGATGGATGAAAATAGGTATAAAACCCTTATATGCATTAGTTTACATGCACCTATCAGCATACACCCCTCCTATAAAAATACAGCAGCCCCATGTTTAATAGTCTGACAGACAGTGGTTACTGGACTATGTAGTGTTTCTACATAATATGAGTATTTTGGAATTATGTGATTTTTATAATCTACAATACAAAACTCCTTCTACTTTGTGTTCAGTATTCTCATTCAAAATGCCAGGACGCAGTGCAACCTCACTGCTATGCCCCTCTCTGCTCACCTGCACAGCCTGCACCCCTATGGAACTGACCCTGCAGAAGCTGAGCAATCTGCTGAGAGCAATAACACTCTAAAATACAAACTTATGGCTTAGCCATGCAAATAACTCCTCTGAACCTGAAGCACAAGTTAAGCACTTCAAGCTAGGGCAGGTCTCTGGGGAGACCAGGACTGGGGTGCTCTGCCCCTTGCAGGATGCTTGCTCTGCGGTGGTACTCCCACATGTGGCAATAGGTGTATGCAGGGCTGGGTCCTGCATTTGCTTGACCATTGATCATGCTATTCATCATGTAAGAGTCCACTCAACAAAAGAGCAGATTGGCTGCATGAAACACAAATGTGTTTTGGCAGCATTTTTGGAAGGTAAAAAATTCTTCAAAATATGTAGGCAAAAGGCCAGATGAAGAACTGAGCTTGTTAAATGAACTGCTTTTCAGCCGGCACTGCCAGCCAGAGCCTGGTACAGCATCTTTCAGGCACATGCCCTAATTTGCACTAGCTTAGACTATTGTTGTTCATTTTATAGCATTTGATGATAGTCTAGAAGATCTTTGTGCCTACAAGACCAGTGTGAGATGGTGGTAGAAAAAACTGCCAAGAGCATCATCTTGATGTAGGAAGATCTGTATTCTAGGGATGAGAGCCTTGCTGGCATCAAGAAAAAATATTGGGGTGGAACCTGCTGGACTTGTGCTGGCTTTGGGGTAACATATACATATCCTGGTCAAAAACACAAACATCCTCTTTTGAGTTTTCTTTTTTTTTTTAACCCACAGAAGGAACTTGTAAATAAGATGTCAAGATTGCAGTGGACCAGTGGGCTCTGAAGACAGCTGTGGGAAATGAACTGCGCAAAACTTTACCATGTACAGACTGTCTTAATGAGCTTTTAAAGCAAGAACAACACAAATGAGCAAGCACTAGGAAGTTTACATTTGAAACCAAAATGCGTTTTTCACTTTAAAAATACATGCTTCCAAAGGAGGAGTAGTTCTGCTGGGTGTCTGGTCTTTTCTGTTTAAGCAGGAATTGTAACAGTAAATGGTTTTACTGTAGAGAGTAATATTTGTTAGCAGTCAATATAACAAGTAAAGGGAAAAAGCTTACCAAGGCAGTAGGTGGTCACCAACATAGAAAATGTTAATATTCTACCCTTCACAGATAGGCTACGTCTATCTATCAGTGTATTTCTAAGTACCCAATCATTGTCACATCTCCCTGGGTACTTTACAAAATCAGATAAACCATGGCAACTGAATAATAATGTGGCTTGAAAGAAAAAGCCATTAACAAAAAGAAATGCATTCTCCCCCTCTAGTTCCTTAATTTAAAATTCACACCAGGCTCCAGCAATCTGAATATTAGAAAAAAAAATTCAAAGAGAATACACAATGACTAAGTGGTTATATATTCCTATCCCCTCCCAGAAGAATAAATGACAACTGTGCTTGGCAGAAACCTGAGGAGTTGCACTATATGCAATCAGACCAATTGTATCCAGATTTTTTTGCCTCCAGGCATGGCCAGCAGCAAACAGTTTTTGCACAGCATGTTTGGTCTTAAGCTTTGTAGCTCCAAAGAAAGGCTAAGCAACTACAGTGCAACTCTTCAGTGCAAGCCACAGGAAGGCATATTTGCTTCATGCATTTCCCATCCATGGAGATCAGGAAGGCGTATTTGCCTCGTGCATTTCCATCCATGGAGATCAGGAAGGCGTATTTGCCTCGTGCATTTTCCATCTTGGCCAACAGGGCAACAGTCAGTCTCATTAAGGCTGCTAGCAGCTGTGGTGTGTCAGGGACTGTGATATAACTGCAGAGCCCTTCCCCATCACGTGGCAGTGCATCAGAGACTGATAGAGCCCACTTGCTCTGTTCAGCACAGAAATATCTAATTATTGCTAAGCTTTCAAGAGTGGTTTGGTGGTGGTGAACTGCACATGACAGTTGTATAATACACAGACAAGAATTATCTTTGAGCAATTTCTGATATCTACAAGGGTGGTTTCTTTTCTTAAGTTTGAAAGCATCAATAGTAGACTCCAATTTATACCCTATTTTCTGCATTATATGCTTGCTCATTTTCCTGTCCTAATTTTTAAAATCTCACTCATATAGAATAAAGCATTCCATGCATATTTTTAATATTATCCTTTTCTCTGGTTTCAGCTATAGTGTTTTTAGCTGGAGTATTTGAGACTATACACCCTAGAGACTTCCTTCTACATTAGTTAATAGGGCTCCAGTGCATTTGGTGTTCTTTTGATTTGGCACTATTCTTTGTCTCCTTCTTATTACAGCTTAACTTTCATTTGATCTGCTTTCTTATTTCCTGTTGAAACTTTTTCAATGAAATATCCATGGTGGTGTTCATGTTCTTTCTTATGATTTATTTGATTTAGAGAACTGTAGTGCTGAGGTAGAGAGAGCTGCCTTCTGCCTTGCATTTCTATCAGTTAATTTAACAGCAGCTATCTGTCCTACATTCAATTTCATCTTTCATTATGTGACATTTTAACAATGTTGTGAGATTATTTGGAAATTCTACAGCCTTTTAGTTTTTTATTATGAACTCGTGTCAGCCTGAAATGATGTCATTTCATTCACTTCCCTTCAGACTCTTGGATATTATAACCCACATCTGTGGATGTTTCTCTGCTTACACCCCTTCTTTTTATTGAATATTGGTTATATAGGCACTTCCTTTGCTGACAACTTTCCACATTCTTATAAAACTAGAAAACAATGGTTCCCTACATCAGGTTTTGATTCCATCAGTAACAAGAATATTTAGAAAATTTGAATGAATAAATGCAATAATTTTATTTTTATTGTATTTTAAGGGAAGAATAAAAGTAAACATGGAGTTGGACTAAGGTCACATTTATTCTGAAATAAATAATCAAAATATGCAAAATATAAAAATTATAACCAAAATATATAAAAATTGTAATGAAGTAGTTATCTTCTCCTTGCAGAGCACAGAATAACAGGCACAGCTTCTTTAATGGACTATACCTACAGAGTGCCATCAAGAAGGAAGCTAACAAAGCAAGCTTTGTATACTCTATATAATTAGAGTGATTAGGAAGAATACCTATGTATCAGGAGAAGCAAATATTAGAGTAAGGGTAAAAAAAAGGTTTTTCTTAACAGCCTCAGCCTGCAGAGATAAGGTAATCCTGCATGTCAAACACACGCCATAAAGCGATCCACAAATACTATCGGCTATCTGCTAAAAAGTATAAAGCAAGTCATTCATTTACGGCAACCTGCTAAGGAGGATAAATCCTCAAAGGCTAATGAAGTAAAGGGCTCTGAGCAAGGATTTAGCTAGGTCTGTGTGCCTGGGAAGGATGCTCTTTTACCACACATCCACCCCTCGAACAGCTTACAGACGGCCTTTGAGGTCGAAATATCAGCACACGCAGCACACCTCCTGCTGGTTCTCCTGTGTAGCCCTGCCACCAACAAGCCTCATGGGGCTCCCCAAAACCCCACAGGGTCACCAGGCTTCTGCAGGCTTTTCTGAATGCAGACATATGAATTTAAAAAAATGGGCTGTACAGCCTCGTATTTCTACTGTACTGACACAGATCTGATTTTCCAAAATCCTGATTTCAGCACACCAAACCATTAATGTGTTTGTATCAGTCCTGGGAGAATGTTTGCAGAGTATCCTTGAGCTCAGGGCCTTGAGAACTCCAGGGCTCACCAGAGAGTCACAGCTTCACCATCTCCTTCCAAAAAAGCTGCAGGCTCACTGGCCAAATCACTGTTGGATCTATAGTGTTTACATATAAAATTTTAGGGTTACTTATTCCATAATTTAAAATAAAGAGAGAAAGGGGTGAAATCTTCTAAACAAGATGCACACATGCACACAGGGATATGTATATGTATATGTATATGTATATGTATATGTATATGTATATGTATATGTATATATTAAAAGTGAGTTGATTAAACTTTAACCCAAACATTCAGCAATCAGTTTCAGCCTCAGGAAAAGACAGACTAAGCTGTATGCCCAGAGGACTAGCACATCTCTCCTCGGGCAAAGCAGAAAGAGAGAGATGTTCTTCAGCCAAAACCCACTTGACTGAAATGGGATTTCAGGTTCCCTGGAGACACATCTGAAACCCAGCAAAGTAGAAGCTGCTTGTGTAGATCTTTCCCAGGGCAATACGGCCTAGGGGAACTGATAAAAACAAAGTTGCAAATTTTTTTAGGACTTAATATATTACTGCTGTCATGGCAATTTCAGGCTGTAGTCTACCGGCTCCCAGGAAATTCCTGATCACTGTTACTCTTGTCTACTTGGCACCATGTTGCACTTAGTGACAGGGCAGACACAAGCCTGCATTTATTTCTGCAAAGCAGCCAAGTGTCACAAGAAGTGACTGCTGCAAGTCAGTTTTGGTGCAGAAAATCACAGATTTCTGGGGCCAAATGTGTTTGAGATTGGACAAGTTGATTCTTCTGAATGTGCATAGTATATGGATGAAGAATTTTCATTCTTTGCAACCAAGTTTTATTTGAGATCATATAATTATAGAATGGCTTGTATTGGATTGGATTGGAAGGGACCTTAAAGATCAATTTTTTCCAGCACTCCTGCTACAGGCAGGGACACCTTCCACTAGACCAGGTGGTTCAAAACACCATCCAACCTGGCCTGGAATGCTTCAAGAGTTGGGGCATCCACAACTTCTCTGGGTAACCTGTGCTAGTGTCTCACCAGCCTCACAGGAAAAAAATTTCCGAATAGCTAACATGTTGCAAGATGGTTTGTTGTTAATTGCTGAATTATTTTGTCTGAGTTTCTTGCTGGAATCGCTCAGATTACATTTTGGATTTGACTGTAGACAAAGTTTGCTGCTCTATCACAGTGTGGGAATCCTGTGGGGTCTCCTACTGTTGTTTTGGATACTGTGCATGATCCAGACCCTCCTTGTGCCAGAGACACCAGCAAGACAATTATCTGCAAAACTGTGCAGTGGACATTTGCACTTTGGTGGCTGCTGCTTAGACAGTTTTTAATAACCTTGTAATCTCAGCTTGGCAGGACAGACATAGTTTTTTCCTGTCTCTGGGCTGTGCCTTGCCAGAAGTGCCTCTGCCAAGATGCAGCTCTAACAGGATTAGTGTGGGGCAGGTGATGAACCTAGGGAGTTGGTGTAATGAAAAAATATGGCTTTTTTTTTTTTACTTGATGTGATTAGCAGATGAAATACGTCTGGTTAACAGCACCAGATAAACATTCTGTAGCACTCTTTAAATAGTATAATGGACCATTAGCAGCTCTAACAGGCGTTAGCTGAACCCAGCTTTGTCTGATACAATACCAGCAGCAGCTCTCTAGCAGCAGCCAAGTAACAGGGATCACATCATATTTTTTCTGAAGAAAGCTTATAGCTCAGCCTTTCACTGTTACTAAAGCAAAGACATTGAACCGGGCCCCTGAAAACCCCATTAGAGTCAGCAGGATTTCCAACACTGTGTTCACCCAGAGCCCTAAGTCAAAGCATCTTTTGGTAGAAATATGGTGGCAATGTATCTGTTTGGAAAAGAATTATTCAGGAGAAAAGATTGTGAAGTACACATTTAAAAATGGAGGCAGACTATCAGGATAAGCTTCCCAAAAATCATACAATTGTAACACTGAAAGAAACAAAAAAAACCCCTCCACAGTCAAACTCATGCTTTAGAGCAGAACCAAGTATTTTTGTACAACCCATGAGACATGTTTGATCTCTTCTTAAATGTCCAGTGAAGCTGATATAGAACCTGTCCTCAAAATTCCAGTGCCTTACTGAAAACTAGGAAATGCTTTGTGATATAGAACATAAATTTGCATTACTGCAAATCTAGCTGTCCTCTTGTTTTAATAAACAAGAAATGCAGTTAAATACTATCCAATTTTTCTTTGGTATTTCAGGACCATTATTATATGCCCTCTAGCTTCCATTTTCTAATGAAAACAATAATATATTTGAGCCTTTCCTTAGAAGTCAAGGTGTCCAAAATGCATTGCTCTCTTTCTATGGATCCTCTTTTCTCAAAGAAGAGTACTAAAGCTGGGTAGTATTTCAGCAACACTGGAAACTGCCACATTTTATTAACTCCTTTTAAATACTAACTTCTACATCTTAGCTGACACTTCTGACAATACATCTCATGACATTTTTCTTTTTGAGCAGTAGATTACTAGTATCTAGTAGTAGATACTACTTTTCTTTCTTGTTAAAGTATAATCCTAGATCCCTTTCTGCAGAGTAATCACAGATCATCTCTGTATATATGCTCAAGCTTTTATTTGTGCATTTGATTTTTTCCTCTTTAAATGCAGTAGTCTGTACTTGTCTTTATTTCTGTTCATCTTATTGATTTTAGGCCATTTCTCCAATTTGTCAAGGCCATTACAAATTCTAAACTTGTCTTCCACAGGTTTTGCAACCCCTCCCAGTTTGGTGTGATCAGCAAATTAGTATACATGCTATTCCATCTTTTAAACTGCTAATGAAATTATTGAACAGAACTGGCCCAAGATAGCCCCCCACAGGAGCCTGTATAAAATGCTTGTCTGGTTTGATAGAGAGTGTTGATAAGAATGTGAATCATTCTGACTATGTTTTTTCAAGCAACATATCCACTGTGCAGTAACTTCAACGAGGCTGTCTCCCACTGTGCTGTGAAATGTTGGAGAACACTATAAATGTTGGAAAGCAGTGTCAAAAGCCCTACTGAAGTCACCACAGTGACTGTTCTCTTCTCCTGCAGGCTTGTAAAGAAAGGAAATCAGATAGGTTTAACATGACTTACTTTTCACTAACCCATGCTGTTTCTTATCACCTTGTTATCCTCTAGGTGCCTATATGATATGTAGTCACATAATAATTTGTTCCAAGATCTTTTCAGATACTGAAATTATGCTGACTTCTCCAAAATTTTCAACAGCTTCCTTTATTCCCTTTCTAAAGGCAGAAACCATGTCTGTCGTTTTCTGTCCTCTGACATTTCTTCTGCACTCCATGTGTTTTCAAAGATACCCTCTTCAGACTGTCTCTGTTGGCTTCTGGTTCAAATTCACCCTGACCCACAGTCTGTGGCTCTGCAATGGTCCTCCAAGGCTGTCCATGGTCTTCCCCACCACATCCCTGGTGCTGTGCCGCAGCTCTTGCAGATGAGGGAGGCATCCCTGGCTTTCCTCCCCCTGGAGTTGCCTCTCTCCCACAGCTTTGGGGCTCCCACAGCAATCCAGCCCTCTGCTACCTGTCAGGGGGTATTACTGCATTCAGTAGATCCACTCCAAGGAAGACTTTAATATTGAGCAAGTGAATTATTACATGCCTTAAATTCTGAGAGAGGATTTTAGCTTTTTAGCCTTTTAGGAAGGCTTCTTGGATAAAGTCTTACTACATCCCATGATTCTATATATTCAGCCTAGGCAGGAGAGTATTTCAACATTACATGAAAGATTGAATTTGACTAATTATTGTTCAAAATACTTTTTCCTTGGCTCAGTTTTGTATTTTTTAAAAATAAATATTTATTGGTTTCTGGAAACAATTGCATTTGCAAGAACCACAGCCAAAAAAAGAAAAGACATTAATATATCAGCCTTCAAGGTGTCATTTGTTGTATGCTCTCCTTCTGTTAAGTACAGCTTTTCTTTCACCTCCATCTGTCTTCTAATGAATTTAGAAGTTAAAAAAAAAAATCAAAACCGTAGAAAAAATACAAAAGAGCACAAAACCCAAATTTTTCTATTGCTTATTTTTTCAAAGTGCAAAAAAAATGGAGATGATTTTCCTGGAAGAGGTGATAGAGCTTCTTGGGACAATTATATCTGTAGTGTGGAAAACCTAGTAGGTGTCCTATGGGAAATTGTCTCTGTTGAAAAGGAAAGATTACAATCTAATGTGAGTTCCTCTTCATCCTCCAATCCATATCATTGTTTGATCATAAGAAGGAACATTCTGCCAAAATCAGAATTTGGTTAATTAGGTTCTACTTCAGCTAAGGAACTTTATTTTCAGACATAAACATCTTCTGACAGGGTTATTCTGTTCTGAAATCCTGCTGTGATGTTTCTCCTGCAGTCAAGAGCTGAGAAGCATCTGCACTTGCAGTGTGCCTGCCAGGCTGCATTGTGTTCTGGAAATGGGTGCTGGCTTAGCAGAGAGAGGAGCACAGAGCCCACTGAGAGACTGTAACATCCACCAAAGGAAGAGGGAAACTGAAATGATGTGTACCTTCCTCATATGTGGAGCTGAATACGACTAAATCAACAACTTTCATATTGGCTCCGTAGTAGACATGACATTTTCAAGGTTTAATGCCAAGTGCTTTTCCTCTCTGTTTCTGTTTTCACGCTGAGAAGTGATCAGCATATAGATGCAAAGCACATAGCTCCACTTTTCCTCTAGCTTTGCACTAAATATTTCAAAGCTGGAGTCATAGGTGCAGGGAAACATCTCTTCCAGGAAGAGCCGTTGCACTTGACAGCCTCGACTGCAGATGTTTTTCTTTGGGAACTTTTCATTACCAGATTTTATATACACCTACACATATATCATAAGGTATTAACCAATTCCCCAGGGAGTCTGCACTTGGTATAGTACATGAATGTAATGCCTTTAGCTTTGAACGTGGCTCTCATTATTGCAGCTGGGCACGGATAGACCTCCACGAAGTCACAGTTCTTCCTCAACCAAGACCTCTAGCACATCTGCCACATAAAACTAAAAATAAACAGACTCTCTCTTCCATTGGAAATATATGGAATTTTTCAAAGTTTGCTTTTATCTTACACTGGGACAAAAGGTTGAACATTTTTTTTTAAATAAAACAAAATATATTGATTATGCTGATATCATAATTTGTGATTTAACATATCCTAAAGGTAAACTTAATTATTTTCACATATTTTTGAAAACTTAGTTTTTCAGTGTGAGTGACAGACTTTTGCACATTTTCAACTTCCAAATACTTGTGGCCTTTTTTTATCCACCTCAGATACCTCAAGCGCAGATACCACCAGTATCTGGCTACCTCCACACTTTTTAATGAATTCACTTTCACAGGTTCCATGTTTATTAAGGAATTGGTATAATTGCTGCTATATATACAGAGGAAGTAACAACTCAAGGATAGGGAAAACAAGTGTCTTTGAGGTCCAGTTAAAATGTCCTTTCTGACACATCCCATATCCATTTTTAGCTCCAAATATCAAACCACAGTCTCAGACAACTGCAGACAACCTGCATCCTGCTCCTCTCCACCCTTTTTACCTACTGCAAACTCCCAGCCTGATTCCTCAGCAACACCTGTGAGGACAGCATAGCTCTGGCACAGAACTTAATCCTCTTCTCTGTCCTTCTTGAATAGATATGTATCTTATGGTGAAACCAGGGACCTAGGAGGTGTGTAAGCCTGTGACAAATGTCCTCAAAGCTCACACAGCACCTGCAAGTGAATAGGTCTGAGCTGTCAGCTCATCTGCCCCAGCTGTGCTTTATTGTTACTGACAATAACAAGGAAGTGACGGGATGCTGCTGGAGAATGCATCAACTCAGTTGTACTCAGTACCTTAGGGGCGAAATACTCTGGCACAGAATTGCAAAACAGAGGTATGTCACATAGAGAAATGATCTGCAATCTTTCATTACATACTGCAAAAATGCCATACCTCAGGCACAATCATCTAGGTGTTGTCCCACATTGCTCATGTAGCTATGCACTGATTGCTTCTCAAACTAGCGCCTAAGTGGCACCATTTATGTCATTTATAGTGATTGTGCAGTGATTTACCACTCTGCAGTAAATATTAGTTGTTGGTGGTGAACTCCAGGTCTCAAGTGTTTGTTTATCATGAAAATAGGAAAGTTTTCATCACTAAATTGTCAAAATTTATAGGTTGTGATTTTTGTGTGTGAATTTCTTCTTCAACAGCTATAGGAAAGAGATATTCAGAAAAGTTCCCTTGCTCGACACAAGCCTTACTTTTCTCCCTAGGAGAATTAATTTCTATTTAACAGGTGGAAACATTTATAAAATCCCACAGTGAAGTAAAAATAACATCATTTCTGCCATCGACACAGAACCCCCCCATGGCTTTCTCAGGAGCATTTGCCCTAAGGAAATACTGCTGCAGAAGTATAATTACAGCAGGCTAATGCACACTGGAGAGCCAAATTCTAGCAGCTTTATCACACACTGCTTTATACCACTAAATCAGTTTTACTGCATGTTTTACTAAAGATTTTCCTTAGAAATTGAGGAGATTGTGACAGGGCTTCTATCAACTGATCTCAATCCTATGCACAATTCAATAGATTGATATTGACTGGGAGACTGATATACTGGGAGATTCAATTGTATTCTTTAGTATCGACCAGGCTTCCCTTCATTTTCTGCCCATTTTTTGTAAATCTGAAACAGTCCTTCCATCTCATTATCCATTTGCTTACTCTCATCATCCTTACTGACACCACGTTGTCTTGTGCAGATGCTGGAAGTGCAGGGTACTGTTTTGCTGTGAGTTTTGGTATCCTCTTTTAGTCTTATTTTTTCCTAGTTATGCCTGGGATACTGCAGGGTTATTCACAACCTCCCCCCTGTCTGAGTCCTAGGTAATACCTGGGGCTCAGTTTCTGTGTTTGTCCTCCCAAGTACACAGTGGAGCCTTAAAGTGGCAACTTGCACCTGCTCTTCACTAAATGCTCTTCCAGTTCCTGGCATCTTCATTTCAAAAATGTCCTGCAAGGATGAGCCACCTCTCCTCACCCACTTAAAGCAAAACTCTACATACTCCACAAAAAAGTGGAGCTGCAGTTTCTATCAAGGCTATTGAATTTAATTTATAATCATTTTGAGCAACAGAGCTCAGTTTTTGAGCAAACCCCCTTCTAGAGGAAGGTGGCCAGAGCCATGTTCCATGTGCATGTAGGGGGGTGTGTGTGTGTGTCTGTGTGTGTAGCTTTGGCTGTGTTCCCTCCCCACTCCCCTCAGCTTCTTGGCAATTCCAGGGCACCTTCCCTGTCCATGAGAAAGTGTGACAGAAGCCCTGTCCTTTCCTTGTGCCATGAAGGAGCCCAAACAGACATTTGGTAGTAAATTCCTTTCACATTTTCCTGTCCCAGTTTCTCTGCATTGTGTACTTTTTGACTGAGGCCATGTATATGCATTGTAGGAGGTTTAGCCAAAGGTTTTCCGTGGTCAGAAACTGCATCAAGTGGGTTTCAGATGAGCTGTCAGCTTTTAGGGGCTGTTTTGTTATGGGAAAGAACAGGACAGCATCTTTCCTTCCCCCAGCTGTACATCTGGGTCTTCTGCTGTCCAGCAACCGCCCCTGGTGCCTGCAGGGCTGGGGACAGCTCAGGGAGCAGTGTAAGAGGGAGGCTGAAGGCAAAGGGCTCTGAGCTCCCAGAGGCTCCTGCACTGCACCTTGCTCCTGCTTGCAGCTATAGGTAGAAAGCATTTTTAAATACGGCACATTTATATCTAATTCCATGTTGATGCAGTAAGCAGAATCCACGTTTTCCTAATCAAAGTAGGAATACTCACCTGTCTGTCTTCTGCTAGGCATAGGGTGAAACCCCAGGTGACAGTCACCTTCCAGCAGCCCCCAGCTGGTCCTTGGCACAGAGTGCCAAATGGTGCTTCTGAAATGCCAAGTTATAGTACTCTAGGGCATCTAGAGGAGATTGGAAAAATGTGCAGTATTGCTGAAGATTACAAGAGAGAGTGGAGAAGCAGTGGTTACTATTGAATAACCCCTTGGGAACTCCTACTTTTTCCCATATCTAACTTAGGTTGGTGCATAGAAGGATATTTGTGGAGTAAGGCTGATTCAGGTGGCAACTTGTACTGGGATCCTTTACTTTTCTCTGAAATTCAAAGGGGTACAACAGATTAGGAAATGAGGCTTCCTGTCTTTACTTTCTTCCTACTAATTATGATGGGCTGTGTAAAATCACTGCCCAGTCAAAGATCAGGCTTCAATTGTGCTAAAGCTTTGCAAAAAGATTTTAAAAATATCTTTCCCTTCCAGTGGAAAGGGTTTTTTGTTTTTTTTTTTAACTCCAGGTGCAATGGTTCATTATGGTACAGATGATCAAAGAAGGACTGGCTGTCTCAGAAAAGGGAAACAAGTACCAGGGTCCCAAATAATGTAGTTAATGAGCCAAAATGAATGACTGGATAGGGCGATTTTTTTTCAGGAGTCTTCTTCCAATTTGAAATCAGTGAGTTAATCCACTGCAATGAAAATCAGAATGGCTATTCCTGGTGAGAACAAGAGCTCAACTTGCCCAGTATCCTATCTCAGTTACAAGTGAATCCCAGAGAATGTGGGGACAGAAGAGGAGAATGTGATACCTTGAGTAATCTCCTGTTCCACAACTATTTTCAGTTGAGAGAGTTTTCTGAGCCTGATGTGTTTTCTGTGATGAGTGATCCAAAGTGGATCCCTCCTCCACAAGCATTTGTTCAGCCTCTCCCTAAACTTATACAAACACTTTGCACTTATGGCTTCCATTGGCAGGAGGTGTCCCAAGCCTACCAGCACAACTTTTCCTGGTTTTGTTTTGCACCAAGTTCCTGTTAGCTGTATTTATAGGCTCCTACTTTTACTGGAAGAAGCAACTGCTGCTTCTTCACTTTCTTTTTGCCATCATGATTTTATACATCCAGATTATTTCTTTTTACTCCTATTTTATCTTTTCAGGGGTATGATATTTCCCTGCTTGCTCTTTCAACCAAAAATATGGGAGATTTCCCCAGATTTGGGCCCCCATGATAATCTTTCTTGAACATTCCCCCAAAATAGGGGACCAAGAGACACAATAATACATCATTTTCATATCTTCCCCTGTCCATTGATGATATCTCTTTGCAGAATGCTGATCTTGTTGTCATGACCTTAAAATAGGCAAAGGACAGCCGGTCAGACTAGGGAACAGCTAGGATGCTTAATTAAAAACAGTAAATCTAAGGCTTTAATGGTAGTTGGAGTAAATAATGAAGTTTTACCAACTCTTCTCGCCAAACTTTAACTTCATTTTTCATTTGACTTTACAAGTTGAATTATCGTTGGATATAATTCTTGTCTATAACGTGCTTTATTAAACCATGCAGGCAGGTTTATCCCAATGGGATAATCTGCTTGGTAAGAAAAATTGAGCTGATTAAATGATGCCCACTTTATCCTTATTACAAAGCTCTTTCAGTATAATAAAGTGCAGCCATGTCACAGCTCCTGGCTATTTGCAGCACTCAGTATTATCCTTATTGCACCTCTTCATAATTTGTTTCAAGCATTTACTGACATTTATTAATGTATGTGTTCTGACTGCAAAGTGTCCATCTCAGGTTTTACAGCCAGCACAGGCTCAAGCAGGGTATCTAAATCCATCCACCTGGCATCTGACCTACACCTGTATGTCAGGGAAAAGGCATTTACCATCTGACATTTCGATAGTCCCAGAGCTCAAAGCACCTTTCTGCTCCAGGTATGCTGCAACACACACCAGCAAAATGCTCCTGGTGTGGGCTTAGCTTCATGCTGATAAAAAATCTGCTCAGATATTTTTGCACAAATGACTTTTTATGGTCCTTCAGGCTGATATAAGCTGGTCTAAAACAGCTTCAAACCACTTTTGCCAATTAAATGAGCAACTGCTGGAGTGTGAGTGGATATCCATGGTATTTTTGTGTTATTCAGAGTTTGAAAAGCATAAGGCTGTGTCTTAGGGGTCCTGAGCAAGCATTTAGCTGATTATGTCTCATTTCAAGTACTAAGTTTTTTTTTTTTTTTCCTGTTTCAAGGGGTGGTATGCTTACAGTTAGATTTTTTAAAGTTTTTATTTATTTATTTCCAAGTATGACTGGAGCTTTTCTTGCCAAGTCATCTGCCTTGTGACAGTCACTGAGCTGATTAGTGTAATTAGCAGGCTTTGTTCCTCACTTTAGAAGACCTGCTCCTTTCTCATTTCAAGCCCATCCCTCTCCTCCACTGTAGTATTTCTTTCCTTCTGGGTTTATTATTTGGCTTTGCAAGGAATTGTGAGACACATTACCCAAAAGAAAAACTGCAATCTGAATGTACAAGGGAATGGGGAGCTCCTTCTGATGTCTCACTGGTTCCAGAAAAAGCTACACTCAAATTCTGGAGGACAGGGTATTAGAAAATTAACCTAGAAGTAGTTGCAAACAATTACTGTGCATGCACACATGAACATATTCAGACAAGAGGGAAAATGCAAGAAAAGTTATATAAATGAAAAATCAGAATTCTCAAAAGCTAGTAACAAAAAGAAAACCAAATGTGGATGAATCAGTGGCCAGGTAAGGTAAGGACACAGAAGAGTCATTTTCTAAACATAGTGGGAGTAAAAGGAACAGTGATCTTTGTTCATTACTAAATTAGTATAAGTTTCTGTTTAGTAAGGGTGTAGTAGGACTCAGGTCCTGCCCTGTTTGACTTAACTTTTTCATCAGTGATCTAGAAACAGATATCTCCTCATTGCCAAAAACTGTTCAGGTGATAAAAACATATAATCTTGATACATGACCAAAAAAAACCCACAAAAGGACAGTAGTTAGAGATCTGGATTGCTTACAAAGGAGAACAATAATACCCTCTATGTAACTTGCTGTGGACAAGTAGAAGTACTGTTTCAGCATAAAAAGAATGTAGGAGTGTGAGATTTATATGGGGAAGTCACAGGTTCTGAAAAATGGGTCGTGATTGTCAGCAAGTTGAGTGCAGGCCACGGCTTTAGGTGTGGTACCAATGCACATCTTGGATGTGGAAAGGAAGGCATACCAAGCAGAACTTGAAAAAATACATCTGACAATAATTCAATTTCTTCTAGGCATCTTTACTTCAATAGAAACACTGAGAAATTGGACATAACTCAGAGAAGAAAGCTCTGATAATGATTAAAGGATTGCAAGATATGCCTTGCAACAAGGCACTCAAAATGTCAATATATTTGGATTATCAAAGGGTAGGTTAAGGAAAAGTCTGTTTTCACTTCAGAAGTACCTGCAAAAGAAGAAAATGTTGCTAATGGAGGATCTTTAGAGTTAGTATAAGAAAACGTGGCTGAAATTTGAGGTAAAAGAAATTCACAAGAGAAATAAGTTGGAAAATTTAGCAGGCAAGATAATTCAATCTGGTAAACTACACAGAGGTGCTAGAGCAGCTCTAGGTATATCTTTCTAAAAAGTTTGATCTTTAACTACTGATACCAGATGGATAGAAGCAAGAAAAAATAACAGGTTCTTGGAAGTCCTCTTTATATTGTAACAAGTCTGATCAGAGAGTAAAAATAATTTTTGATGGCTTTTGAAAATTGGTAGAAGAATTGCAAATTACTGAAATATAGATATATATAAATTTTACACTTTTTTATGAAAAGGCTACATTTTTAGAATTTGATATCTTTTAAAATTCTCAAAAACAGTGGGCATTTTATTTTTGCAATATTTCCATCAGAATACCCCAAATTTCTCATTCACTTATTTTTTCATTAAACCCTAGAATCTTGATGATTACTTCCTTATTTTTACCATTTCTCCTTCCCTTCTTATTCTAATATTCAATAAATTGTTTCAGGGAGAAGAGAGGTGAATTAATACTGACACCATAAATCATTGTGTAAGAAATAAAGAAGTCCTAATTAAAACATATTTTATCTGTGGAGTGTAAATCATTATCCAGTATGTCTTGCAATTGCTCATCTGATGAGCCTTGACCTGGAACTCTGATGAAAGCATTAAGGAATTTAATGACACCACAAAATTGGTTCCAGGAATTAGCCATTATATGGAGGAAGGAAAATGCACATAGCAGTGCAAGACTTTGTAGTTCTCCATGTTACACTGCAGGAAAATAATCTGGTTTTAGAATGACAGCTCAGCAATAGGATAATTGTACTCTTTAATACACAGAAAGGCAGTGCACCTTGCCTGGAAAGAGAAGATTTCATAACAGCTTAGTCCTTCCTAGCTATGTTCAGTGACTCAGAGAGTGTAATGACATCCATAAAAACTGCTGCAAACTTGGAATCAGCTGTGGGGTTGCTGATGAACTGAGATATGGAGGCTTGTACCTCACTGCTACCTGTGTGCCTTGATGTGCCATGAAAATTCTCCCAGACTGTAAGAACACTAATATTCATACTGGGAGCAGAATGACCCAGGTAATTATGTGTGGGCTGTGCTTGACATCAATCTGACAGCTGTTTGGGACTTACTAGTTAAAGAACTAAGTGTTGGCAGTAAAATTAATACTGGTAAAGCATGGGAAATAGGCTCAGTCAAACACAATTTCCTCTTTGATAAGTTTGCAAGTTTAGTTATTAAAGATACCACTTACCTGTAATCCATCCAGACTCCTTAGTAAAAGACACCATTAAGTAAAAAAAATGTAGTGCAGTATGCTGCAAAATACATGTTAGAATGGATTCAAAGTTGTCTAGCAATCCAATTTTAAGCAACTTTCAGTGGAGAATCACTGGCAAATATTCTGCAAGCTTTGCCTGTAGACTAAATGCTACCAAAAGATGTGCAAAGATCTGAAGACAATCCGGAGATCATTCCTGATAGAATCTTTGGATGATCCCATTAAAGTGGCAAATATTGAGGAAGGCTAAACAGTCTTTTTAGAATGAATCTGAATAACTCAATATGTAAGCCCATTCATAAAGCAAGTGTTTTCACGTACCTAGGGCATCCTAATATACAGGAACAGAAACTTTAGCCCATACCAAGAAAATGGATATTTATTGGGCAAATCATGGACTCCGTAGGGATTAGGAAGAGAGAAAAAGTGAAATGAGGCCACTGTGAAGTAAAATACAAATCTTTGTGTTAAGAAAGGACACTGAGCAGTGGCAAAGAGACAAGTGAGTTTACACCAGGGACAAGTGAGCCTGGTAAGGGGCTGTTCCACATGTGCAGTAACGTGTTTTGGCACAATGTTGAAATATTAGAGAATGAGCATAAAAGTTTCCCAGTAATGGGAGCTAATGCTTCTTGGTAAGGAGATTTTCAGTATTTTACAGTCTAGTTACTGTGCTGATCTTTGTGTCACAGTTCCTGTTGTTTGACCTAATTCTTCAAAAGGTCTCTCTGTGTTGTGTATCAAAAGGGAGCTTGAGAAGCAAATTAACTGCAAAGTGTACATCCCTTATTAGGAAAAAATACTGAGGACTGCATCTTCAGCCATTCTGGGAAAGTCATGGCAGGAACCAAGGCAGACAAGTTTAAACAGGGAGAAAGACAGATTCTTAATGATGACTCTGCTTGGTCATTGCTAAAAAATTCTCAGTGGTGGTTTTCCCTCTCTCATTATATTCACATCGGGTCTCGAAGGCATTTAGGAAAATCATGATATTAAAAATGTGCTATTTGGCTACTGTAAAATGCAGTGGGGAGAAAGCCTTCAGCCTGGTCATACAGGAGGCCACTCTCTAACAATGTAATGCTCACTCTGGCCTCAAATTTGGTAGAGTACTGCCACTGATTTAAGCTGCTTGAAAAAGGAGTGGTCTGGATGCAGTATCAGAGAAATTGTATTTTCCGTGATGGGCTAATGAGGGTATAAAATTCCCCTGATCATTCCCTTGTGTTGTCAGACTGTTATGTCTAGCAGTTATTTTTGAACTCTTGCTAATAGACAAGAAAAAATATAGGGGATTAATCAGAGGAAATTCAGGAGGCTCTTATTATTTCCTCTCCTCTTTATTCCCATAGCGATGACAAAGATGAAGCATCCTCTATAAAAATGCCACAACTGCTAAATCAGGACTCATGTGAACACATTTTTGCTTAGTGCTGCTCTTGTGATTCTCCTGCTGTTTACGTGGCTTTCATAATTGAATTGATATTGCTGAAATCATATCTAGCACAAGAGCTTCATGTTTATTCTCTCTCCCCAACGCTTTGGTCTCAGCCTTCTCTGATATATGATATGAAGCAGTACATTCTCTTCCAGCTATGCAAACACTCATTCTTCCACAAATCCCCAGACACAGCCATTCACACCATCACCAGGGCCCTGGCCTGTCTCCATTTGTCTGCATCATTAAAAGAAGAGACAGAAGCAGCACCCATATCAATGGAAGGAGTGCAAATACCAGTGCATCAAGTGACACAATATTTTACAGCAAACTAGAAAGTGCTAATAGAGACTTTATAACCCCTAGCATGTTCTTTCTCTTCCACCTGGACTTCTGGCAATCTCTGACTGGTTAGAGGGAATGTTCTTTGCTCTGTAGGATCTCTGCCACCAAGGCATCAATGTGTTCAGTCTCTTCATTCTAGAGTAGGACTTCATAGGTTGCCTAGGTTCAAAATCTTGTGGAACACCTTCCTCAAATGTCTGTCTCCATATTTCATATACAATTTCTGCCCTTTCTTCCACTTAGTGAAGCAAGTGGGAATGCACAGGTAGCATCACTCAACCTTCCCATCCAGCCAACATTTTGCCGATTTTTACATGAAGGAAAATCAAAGTCTTACTCATGGTGACACAGAGTGTCCACGTCAGGCTCACTCAGGAGCTCATGACTCCCCAAAATGTCTGGCATGACAGACACAGCCTATACATACACTTTTTTCTATTCCTAATTCCCACTCAAGTACTGTACAGAACTCAGCTCATGAGAAGTTTTGTTTTGAAATTTAAATGAACTCCAGCATGAGTGTGTCCTGTTGTATTTTTGTCATTTTCTTTTGTGTTTGATTTTCACTCTGTGAGTTTTACTCTGGTCTGAGGTGACACAGGTTTACTGGGCAAGTATAAGCATAAATATGATAGCAAGAATTGAAGGTTCCTATTGAGTCCAAATGCCCTCAATTTCCATTGAAATCAGGGATTCTCAGCATTTTACAAGACTGGGTTCTATATTTCCATGCTACATTCCGCAGTCTCTTTTATATAAAATGTCAAATTAATCTTGGTGCAGCAACGAATGACCACTTAGCTCAGAATTTGTATTTGATGCAGTACTGAAGACCTGCTTCAGTTCAATAGATAACAGAGAAATATAAACAGAAAAATTCTTTCTTCCTGATGTAAATAGATATATGTAGAAAGATTATAGGAAGGAAATTCTACTATAGTTTTGTTAATACATAAGGTGTTTTGTTTCATTTGTGTCACACTTGCTTTTTTGTTTGAATCAAATCTTTAATTAAAGTGGTGCAGAAAAGGAACTGCAGATGATATTAACAGACCTGATAAGTGAAGTTACAGTGTTGGAATTAATAAGCAGATTTAAAAAATATACAGTGCTTTATCAGAATCAAAAATTGCATTACTCAGGATCAAATCATTTTCCTTCCCAGAACCCCTCTCAGATGTCAGTGTCATACTGAGCTGATTTTCCTTGGCACACCAATTTCCATTTTGGTGAAAAGAAATTTAGTGGTTGCACCTTGTATCCATCAGACCACTGAAAATTAATGTTGTTTTGAAAAAAATCCACCTGACTATGTCTGGTCTGCAACACAACAAGAAAGGAAAAATTAACAATTGTAAAAATACATTTCCATTAGCCTCAGTAATAGAAATACAACAGTATCTTGGACACTTCTAGTGTATTAAATAGATAATAAATGAGCAGTGAGCAGTGCTTGTCACCAGGAGAGCAAAGTACTTGCAAGGAAACACCAGAAAAAGAGATTTTTCCTGATCTTTCCCCATAAGCCCACTTCTCAACAGTGCTCTGTGATTGTGATGGGGATGTGGCATTTTGTAAATGTTGTATTTCAGATGACATATGTGAGCCCTGCATATGGGACTTGGCAAAGGAGTCAGAAGGGAAGTTATAAGCCAGAAAACCAGGACAGATTCCATCTTGGGTGATTTCTTCACATTTAGAAGCACCTTCAGGAAATCAATTTTCTCTTCTTCACTTCCTGTTCTAAAATAACAAGCTGCTTTAAAAAATCGTTGGTGTGGAGCTGGATTGTGTTCCCCCAGAAAAAAATTACTTTCCAAGAACAGGTCCCTTGTATAAAGATATCCTTTAATTTAATGTATTTCCCATTTGCCATTGAGTTTCTTACTCCTCTGGCGGGCAGGCCGTAGTGAGTCCAGGATCAATCAGCAATGCTCCTGCCTAGTCCTGGGGTTTTGCTTGGTGTAGAACAGCTCTATGCCTTGTCCCCCTGCATTTACATCCTCACTGAGCAAAGCTGACACTGAATGCAGGAACAGATACAGAAAACACACTCTATGGGGAAGGAAATGTCATATTAGATCCATATTATGCCTGGCTTTTGATAGGAAGGGACCATGAAAAATGGCATGAGAAATAAGGAAAGAATGACAGTGAAGGAAAGGGAAGTGAATGGGAACTCAGGAGTGGGAAAAGGGTGAAAAAAAAACCCCAGTGAAGCTGAGGTAATTGGAAGATGTGAGATGGAGAGCTTGCACTCAAGGCTAGGCAAAATTACACCATGTTTTTTGAATGGCCAGTGATTTCCTTTCTGCTCACTGTGGCGATTTTGCAAGTACTGTTACTACCTTGTCCAACTGTAAAAAGCTCAAAATGAAACCCTTAAAAGAACACATTTACAAGGTATTATCTAAGACATTTTGGGAGCTTTTAAATTGAAGAATTCTACATTAAAAACTAGGTTATTAGCAATAATTACATGTTAAAATCTTGCAAACCTCTTGTTTCTTCATTCTCATTGCCGAAGCTTTTTATATCACAAGGTTTTTATTAATTTAATTGTAGCCTTATGCCAAACTTGTTCTGCATTTTATCTAGCTTTGGTTTCTGGAACAATAGCTTATCCTTTTAATTATGTAGCTTTCACATCCCATTGTAGCATGAGGGAAAGATGAAGATGCTGAGCTGATCCACAATAATTATATTGTTCCATTGTAAAGAATCACAAAGCACTCTCCTTGAGTTCCTAAACAAAGACCTACATGTAATTAAGTAAGACCTATTAAAACAGTCAACCTGAAAGCTGGTATCCCCACAAAAATACCTATCTTTGACCTCCACTTTGATCACTGTTATATTAGATGCTTTCTATGCAAATTAATAAATTTTCTTTCTAAAATATTGTCCTCCTTTCCATGATCAGCCAGAATGGTGACTTTCCAGCCAAATTCACTTTATCCTTTTCCCTCTGCAGCTTGCTGCAATTCAAAACTACCTCTTTCATTACCCACTTTCACCAGACTCTGAAATTTGGTCTATATTCAACATCCCCCCTTGCAGATATCTAATCATGGGCTTAACTGAGAAAAAAACCCAAAACTCGTCTTCCCTGTCAAATCCTCAAACTCTCATAATCTACAGCTGCTGCCACTGCCACTGTTCTTGTATTGCTTTGGACACTGCATGCTTTATTTTCCTCATTTCTCCAAGCACACAGACCACATTCAAATCCAGCAGGAGCTCCTTCTAGAGCAATCACCATTGGTGCTTTGCATATTGCCATGCAGACCCTCCTCACCTCCCATAACAGCAAAGCCTACAGAAATACATTTGCTTCCCTTGCCTGTATTACTTTCAAACTATAAAAAAGTAAGACAAAACCTTGTGTTTCTGAGGCAGCAGCCCAGCTCTCCCACCCTGCTGAAATTCTTCACAAGTTCCCCCTTCCTGCTGCTGAGCTTGAGATGTTACACTGAGGCTTTGCGCAGTTTTACCTTGTCCTACTTTACTGATTTTATCTTAGAACCTGTCTCCCTTACAGCTTTCATTATCATGCTAGGAGCACGGAAGGCTTCCTTCGCCGTCTCACTCACAAAGGACTGTAATCTCTGCACATCTCTCCTTGTACTTGCTGTGCTCACCCTGTGGTGAGACTGTGATCCTGCTCAAAACCCTCCTCAAGACATCACTGCCTTCTGCAGCCTACATGTGTAACCTTCAAGAAACTGGTCATCCACTAATAGCCAATACACACTGAAGCTCATATTCTTGGGGTTTTCTTATACTATACTTATAGATTCAGACTTAGTCACCCTGGAAGCACACATATGCTTATGTGCTTGATGTAACCACAGCATTGTGATTATTCAGCTCACCACTGTGCTCATCTTTCATCTGGTTCTCCATCCTTATAACTTGTTCTGAATTCCATTTCAAAATTTTGGAACACAGACAACGTCTTCACATGTATCCATAGTCTTTCCAATTCTAGGGGATCTTGTTTCCAGTTGAAGTAAGATTTTGGATGCCCTCCCGTCTCATATTAAGAAACAATAGTAGCAGTGATTATGTTCCAGAGTAAGAAAGTAAATAAAAGGATAAGTAGCAAACAGAATGGAAGTCTGAAGTGTGTTTCTGTATAAACAGAAATAAAGTCAAGTCCCAGTTTTCTTATTAATAGTTAGTAAAAAATATTCCAGGATAAGTGATATCCCACAGTTGCTTTCTTAGCAGTGGTCCAAGTACCTAGAACAGAGAGACAGATATATGGCTGTACAGTGGTCATAAGGCTAGGCATACTTTAGTAGTGAATTTCCAAGTGAATTGTTCCAATTATGATCGTCTTTTCATATTCATCAAGATACTTCAGATAATGTTATGAAACTGAACTTTAGGAGACCTAATAATACTGAAACTATGCTATCATATGCTTAAAGGTAGAGCATTTTTATGTGTTTTTGAAAACAAAACTGCTCTGACTAGGCTCTGTGTAGATTTGTTCATGGGAGAAGACAACTTCCATACAGAGAAATATGCAGCCCTGTGGGGTGCTGGAGAAGGCACGTGTTGGGAGCCAGTGGGACATTCTGTGGCACTGAGGGACAGCCTCAAGCAAAGAGCATCTCTTGCAGCTTTGTCTGCTGCCTATTTCAGGGACTAAATCTGCACTAAAAATAGCACAGTTGGGATCTAAAACTGCCATTTTGGCTGAGGCTGTAGCACAGCTGTAGCAGGTTGGAAGGGTAGCCTACAGTTGTGCTACCATAACCAAATGAGCAGACATGTGGTGATACGGGAAAGCCCACGCTGGCACAACAGGCAAACGCCAGAAACTACTTTAAAGGGCAGCAGATAAACAAATGTGTTGCTGAATGTGAGATACAAGTCTGCTTTTCTTTCAGGAAAGGTAGTGATGCCTGATGGGTTTAGGTCCTGAAGGCTCTGCTTGCTGCTAGAAACTGAGGCAGAAGTCACATGCATCTTCACATGTGGAACCCTGAACTGAGAGTTTGTCTGTCCTTGAGTGTTAGATTTACACCTGAAAACAATATTTAATCCTGCTTTTCAAGATATTATAAAAGGGAACAAAAGGTTTCAGGTGGACTTTTGGCAAGAGGAACTCCCTTTGAATGGCACCAACATAAGAATTTAGTTTTGTCTTTGTGCAGAGCTGCTGTTGTCATTGGATGAGCAGTTGTGAGCATTGTCCCAAACATGATGCCTTCTTAGACTATAGAATATGCTGAGTTGGAAGGGACTCATCAGGATCATGGAACCCAACTGGCCTTGCCCAGGACAGTGCAGGACAGCCCCAAGAGTCACACCCTGTGCCTGAGAGCACTGTCCAAATGCTTCTTGGACTCAGTCAGGCTTGGTGCTGTGACCTCTTCCCTGGGGAGCCTGTTCCAGTGCCCTGGGTGAAGAACCCAACCTAAATCTCCCCTGACACAACCTTGGGCCATTCTCTTGGGTTCTGTCACTGTCACCACAGAGCAGAGATCAGTGCCTGCCCCTCCTCTTCCCCTGATAAGGAAGTTGTACCTGCAATGAGGACTCCCCTCAGTCTCCTCCAGGTCAAACAAGCCAAGGGCTCTCAGCTGCTCCTCATGTGGCTTCCCTTCAAGGCCCTCCACCATCCTCATTGTCCTCCTTTGGACTGTCTCAAACAGATCAATGTCTTCATGTTGTGATGCCCAAAATTGCACACAGGACTAAAGGTGAGGCTTCCCCAGGGCAGAGCAGACTGCAGAGTATCCTCAAGACTAATCCTCGTGCTTTTTCTCCCAATGAGTTTGCATGTAAACAGGGATTTCCAACCACTCTCTGTGACTAAGCAAAGCACAGTTTATAGGGAAATGTCTCCTTCATTATGGAAACTGATATAGTTGAGAAAAATTAGCTGGACAAGCATGCCAGTAAGTTCTTTTTCAGGTGATGAAGGGTTAGAGGATTCAGGGAGACCTGAAAGGAGAACTAGCCTAGCAAACAGCTTTGGAGAGGGTTTAGTCAGGCGAGAAAGCTCTGGAGATGCTATGAAAAGGAACTTCTCTTTGTTCTTCCTGTCCACACAATGAGCTCCTAAACCTCCCCGATCTCTCTAGAATGCAGATGCTGCTTTGTGAGCTTTCTACTTTAAGTATTGCCCAATGATAATTTCTGATGGTAGTTGCTCATCTTGCTAAGGTTTGACCTTTTCTTGCAGATAAAAGCAGTAACAAAGGTGATTTTAAAATCCTATGGTCATTTACTTTAATGATACAACACACACCAGAAAATAACATCCTAACTAACCAAATATCTGTAGAATACAATTATTTAGGACAAGTAAAATTATATCTTGAAGGCAGTCCAGAGTAAGTATTCTTTATTTTTTTTTTTTTTAAATTGTCTTGTTGGGCTTTGTTCTGAAACGTGTAATTCATTCAACCATGTTCTATCACTTGTTATTATAGGCAAAATTATTAGTCTAGGGACAATAGCCTTCTTACAAGACTGTGCATACCAGGTGGAAGCTTATTGCTCAATAATAATGAGAGGTAAAAAGCAACTGTTTTACAATATTACCTTTAAAAGCCCCTTACTCAATATTTGCTGACACTGTATTATATCCCATAAATGTATTGCATATATTTGTAATAAAAGCAAAATTTAAAGAAGATAATGAATCACTGGTGTCTGTGTTAAGAAGTAGCTTCCTTTGGCATCATCAGAAAAAGTAGCAGTCATGCCAGTATCCCCTTTTATACAGATGTGTGGGGTAGAATTCACTTCTAAGTGAACTCACTTCACTCTGGTGGCTCAGCTGGAATGCAGTAGTGGCATCCCTTTGGATGCAGGGAATGAAGAGAAGCACAGAGCCCAGTGAGTGAATCCAGCTCTGATTAAGAGCTCCACCTGGGGCACCTCCTCCCACTTCCCAGAAAGTTCCTACAGTTCTCAACACAGGTAAGATCATGCTACTTATTCCTGGTTGTGATATGATACATACAGGAAGAGGCCCCAGCTAAAACCTGTCTCTGTCGTGCAAAAATAGCAAATGTGCTGGCCTTCTCTAGACTGAGAATCTCACAGCCTAAGTAGCAATATAGAACATATTTACATCTCCCCAAAGAAATCCCTGTGCTCCTTGTGTCAGAGGCTATTTCATTACAGATGTGAAGGATTACAGGCTCAGCTGATTAAAAAACTCCCCCACAAGTCCAAAGTACTTGAAGAGCTCACTGTCCTTGCAGCACAGCAGGACTAGTGACCAAAGAAGAAGAGTGCAGAAGCTGCTCACAGGCCTCTTGCATGATTCCCAGGAGTTGTATGAAAGTGCAGGTTTTACTGCTGTGCAGGTGTAGATATAATTCAGATAGGAAGATTTCTCTCCAGAGATACCCTGGTTCCAACGTAGATTATTTAGCTGCATGTTGACAAATCCTGTGCTGTTGCCTCAGTGAAAGCTCAGCAGAACCGGGAAGAAAGATAATGCTTTCTCTTTTCTGTTTGTGGTGGACAATACCAAATTACCCTGTCCAGTATTTAGCTCTGCTGTTTGTTTGGTTTGTTTTCGGATTCTGTAGCTGAATTGTGCAGATTAACCCTGCAAAATGCATGAGATTACACTGAGATTTATAAACAGGGTGTCTGGCTTGGTTGAGATATTTTGCTTACCCCACACTCCCCCTTAGAGAAAGTAGCAGAAGCTAATGAAGAGATGTGTGGGTTTGGATCTCTTTGTGTGACTCATGTATAATGGGAAGAAAAAGGGGAAAGAACAAGCCTGTGGAAGCTGCCAAGGTTGCTAAATTGTGCAGTGGCCAAGGCAACGTGAGGCTGCCGAGTTGCAGAGCTGCTGCATGCACCCTCCCCAAATCTGTGTTGGGTGGAAGTAACAGGCATGTTGTCCTATTCTTCCTGCACCCCAGCCATGTCAGTGGGTAAATCACTTAGCCCTGTGCCTCCCAACCCATTTTTTATTATTTCTTTGGGTCTGGAAATGTTTCTGACCCTGCCTTTGTGTGCAGTGTTAGTGTTTGTATGCGGCTCTCTCCTTTTAGCTGTTCCTAGACATACAATATTTTTAATATCTATCATAAGGACAGAAATGGTGGGGGGTGGGGTTTACACATAATAGGAGAAAAAACAGCAGTAAATACTAAAAGTAAGGCAGAAGACTGCCCATCATTCTTTCTATGTACTTTATTTTAGACTAGGAATTGTAATTTATAATAAAGCAGTAAATTTTTATGAATTCTGATGGTTTTGTTTCACTACAGATTCAAACTTTTAAAATGGATTTAGTGAAAAGAGAAACAGAGAAGACAATCTATACAAGTGCTAGAAATAGGAGCACAGGGGAACAGTTTGAAGTTCTACTTTCAGCTGTGCAAAAATGTGGTTTCTGCTACCACTTTCAATTGGTCATAGTTGCAGGGCTCAATTCACAGACTGGACCTGGATGCCAGTCCTCAGTCCTGGTTTTCTAAACAATTTAAGTTTAACTCTGTTTCCTCTGCTCTTTTCATCTTTCTACTACCATAAGTAATACTTGCTGTCTCCCTTAGTGGTCCCCTCCCACCCATCTAGGACCATCTTTCCTTCTGCCCAAAACTGTTTTGTCAGTGCTTTCAGGTCTTCCAAATTTCTTTGGAAAATCCCTTTCCCAATTTTGCCAAACACCTGTCTTAGCAACAGCTCTCATCCCTTGTGTCTCCTCCACTCTTATCTCATATTCAACATTACTGGATTGTGCCAAATATGGATTTGAGCTCTTGGCAGGATCTCTCCTTCCTTGTTTGTTGAGGAGTGTAGTATGCACTTGACAGCTTGAAAAATAAAGCAGGTGAACCATATTAATCTATTAAGGCATGACTTTTAGAGAATGGAGGGTTGGAAATTTCTCCAAAACTCTGTGGATTTTGCAGGCCACTCTCAACCATAAATCTCTTACAAATCTCACAAGGATCTCACTCTGTGTCTGGGGCAGGGCTGAGGGGATAGCACACAGGAAACCTGCAGTTAGGACAGGAGAGCTACGGCTCTGGGTGAGAGGAGGCAGCCTGTCCCATGTTAGGGAATTCATTTCAAAAGAAGAAACTCTTGAAAACTGTTTTTTGGACAGCCAAGGGCATGGGATTTTCTCCAGGTAGTGACCCAGCAAAGCAGGGTGCCTACAGCAACGGGTCCCATTGCTGGAAGTCATCCCCAGGTATAATCAAAAAGTTTTAGCAAATCTGGAATAGGATCTATGTTGCTGACAGATCTACTCTGGCAGGAAAAAAAAAGCACTGGCCTTGTAAAAGAAGTCTTGTTTTTACCACGAGTATGAAGATGGACCTTTGCTGAACACAGGAACAAAGGAAAGGATGACAGGCTGGAGGGCAGCAGGGGATGTACCCATGCTGATAAAGTAGCTAAAAAATGTTTTAAACCTTGGCAGTAAAGGGGTGAAGAGTTTAATTAACAAGTCCAAACCTATTCTCTTGAGGCACAGGTGAATTTGATATCAAAAAGGAAAAAGCTCTCCAGCTTCTGTTGCGCTTTCTTGCCATATCAGAGAATGCTTTGCTATTTCAATTCCCTGTTTTGGCTAAAAGGCCAAAAACCTCAGTTTGTTCAAGGAAGCTGCAAGAATAAAAGATGAGTTACAGCATCAACATTTTGGTCCAAAACCTAATCTTTACCCTGTTTCTCTGCAACATTTGTGTGTCAATTGTAGAGATGTTCACTCATCTCTGCTAACATTGCTCAAACACTTTCAGATTTTATAAAGTTCTGGGTTTTACTTTCTGCCAATTTTTGGATAAGCTCTGATAAATCCAAACTGATTTCAAATTAAAAAGATGATTCAAACTTTGAAAGTACTCTAAAATACAGTGCAACAAATAATTCCATTTCCTCTACTGATGCCCTAAGCCCCCAGGGTCTGTGCAATAACCACTCCTTTATTCAGTCTGCTTCATCCTTCAGTGAAGCAGATTAATTTAATAATCGTAATATAGAGAATTTTGTTTCTTGCTAGTCCCTACAATCTGGAGTTCTCACTACATAGGCCCTAGACACTGACAAATTGAACATTCATTCAAAAGCAGAGCAATGGAATGACCAAGGGAAATCATGACACTCATCAGTTCCTGTGGCAGCTCTGCTGCTCTCTGCACTCAGCAAAGCAGACAGGGGGTCAGATCTGAAGGCATCATTCTCTGTGACAGACAAAATGTGCAGGGAAACTGAAGACATTTAAGCACTGTGAACTATTCCTTTGGACATCATACTGTAAAGGGAAAATAATTGAATTCGTCTGAGGCTTGGTTGATGTTGACATTTTCAGTGAGAGGAGTCAACTTACAAGTGTCTGCAACTTTCAGTCTTGCTGACATAAAGTAATAGTTTGTCCCTTGCAGTATTTTAGTCACTTAACATTCCAGATACACTGTTTGAAGTACCTAGGGATCAAAACCACTCCCTAGACAAGCACAGGCTCCTAACACAGACACATACGATTTACTAGTGATGCCATTTCTTCCAGTCTCACTTTAAAAGAAGATGTCTGTTGGTAAAAATCCACCAGAGGGACAGCTTTATAGACTGCAGCTCTTACCCACATGACAAGAATATTGCAAATTGCAGGACCCCAGTCATCCTGCTCACCACACTGTCCAAACAAGTGCTTACCGGGAAGGAGCTGCCTCACAGGAGAAAAGTTCACTCCTTGCAACACTCATTCAGTTTATAATTGGGCTTTTTTAAAGGTGTTAATTAGAATTCTAAAGTAAGCAGCAAGTTACCTTGAGACTAGAATTGGAGCACAAAAATGCTGGAGAGCACCAGTATAGTATTTAAGTTTTTATCTTACCTAACTTGAAATATCTTCACCATAGAGATGAGTTACTTGTCCAGAAGTCCCCACGTAGTGTAAGGACTAAGCAGGACTCTCTAGAAGGATTTGTCAGGCAAATTGGATCTTACATGCCTTGTTTACATGCAGATACCTACAATGCAAGAACCTGAATTTGAACTGATAAATTCCATTCCAAATGACATTTAAATAGACAGAATTTTTTTTAGTTTTGCTGGTCTATGTCAAATTCAAAGTAATGATTACAAAGGAAGAAAAAAATAGTATGCTGCAATTAAACTGTGCTTTTGAGAGATGCTGTTAGTCCACTTGAAGTATTAAGCTGCAACTTCAAAATGGATAACAATAAAAAGCAAAAAGGAATATATTTTGCAGATGGAGTGCCCAGTGTTCAGAATCTTAAACTGGTATTATTATTACTTATTATTCTAATTTTACCTGCAGAGTGCAAGTAATGTTCACGCAAATAAAGGTGACAGGCCTTGACTTCAGACCTTAAAATAATAATGAGACTAAACATAGAAAGTGATGACAACAAATGAAGGATAAAGTGGGGCATGGAAGAAATAGGTCACAACAGTGTAACGACACAAGAGAACTTTGACTTTTCTTCCGATCATTGTTTTCACACATATAAAGTAGCTGGAGGAGCCAAAGCAGAAGTAAAGAGATGTAGCCACCCCAAAGACCTTGTCCAGGAAGAAAGAATGTCAGAATTGCGACCATCAGTTTCAGGAGTTCACCAGTCTCATCTCAAGCCACTGTATCAAATTACTTTCTGAAGAGCTCACAGCAGTGGAACAAGTAAAACTCTGAAAGCATATTAAAGTAAACAGTTCACTGTTCCTCTTATTGAAAGAGGTTAAAGCAACTTAAATAGAATTTCAATCAATCATTCCCATCCTGATGGACAAATTTCAGTACAATGTTATTGGAAATGGCAGTTGAAAAATCTTGATAAAAGGGATTTAGATGAGAATGCTAACAAAGAGCAGTAAAAACTGTCATGTCTAATGCAAGATTGTTTTTCCTTTTATCCCCACAGTAATTTTCTAACTCAACTATTGAATTTCTCATAATATCCTGAGGGATGCTGTGAAACCTGCTATTCAGCTGCTCTAAAGGAATCCTTATTGTCCAAAACAAGGAGACACATTCAGTTCATGAACCCAAACCAAGTTTCTTTTTTTTGCTTCTAAGATTTTTGGACAATGTTTTCCTCACATAATTTCAAATTACAGATCCATTTCACCTCAGGCTTACAACTATGGTTTCAGAATGTTCTGGGAGAAGATGATTGATTAGGTTCCTGACAGAACACATGCTGAATTAAGCAGAACCATCTAACCCCTCCCCAGTTAATTAAGAAGTCTTCTGGGATGATTTGTTGATGACTCCCCTCACACAGCAGACAATCCTCTCCTCAAGTCTTTAGGATCACCAGCATTTGTGACCCTTCTATACTGACACTCCTTGAAATGACCTAAGACCATTGTGAAGGAATCACACATACGACCTTCAGTGAGGGGTGACGACACAGGATTGCAGATACAGCTTCAATCGAAGGACGCACAGCAGCCTGTGTGATAAGCCAATAATGCTCTACAGCTTTATTAGCCAGCCAGCCACAGGCAGCAGCAAAGAGGGCAATAGGTGTGTATGAACTGACCGTGTGCTGATCAGCAGCAGCTGAACATAAGCCAGAGTGTGCCCAGGTGGCCAAGAAGGGCAGTGGCATCCCGGCCTGTGTCAGCAATAATGTCACCAGCAGGACCAGGGCAGGGATTGTTCCCCTGTGCTTGGCACTGGTGTGGCTGCACCTCAAATCCTGTGTCCAGTTCTGAGCCCCTCACTGCAGGAAGGACATTGAGGTGCTGGAGTGAGTCCAGAGGAGGGCAAGAGAGCTGGTCTGGAGCACCAGTCCTGTGAGGAGCAGCTGAGGGAGCTGGAGGTGTTTATGCTGGAGAAAAGGAAGCTCAGAGAGCCCTTATCACTCTCTTCAACAGCCTGGTTGTAGCCAGGTGGGGTCAGTCTTTTCTCTCAGGCAACCTGGGACAGGACAAGAGGACATGGCCTCAAGCTGTACCAGGGAAGGTTTAGTTTGGAAACCAGGAAAAATTTATTAATGGAAAGACTTATTAAGCATTGCAGTGGACTTCCCAGAGACGTGGTGGAGTTGCCATTCCTGGAGGTGTCCAAGAAATAAGGGGTTGTCACGCTCAGTGCCATGGTCTCTTTGACACAGTGTTGTTCAGTCACAGGGTGGACTCAAGGATCTTTGAGGTCTTTTCTGACCTAAATGACCTTGTGATTCTGTGACATGTGCAAACTGGGGATATGATGTAGTGAGAAGATATGTGACAGGAGAGATGGAACGGATGTGATTAAGGTATAAAGCATATATATATATATATGTATATATATATATTATGTTTCCATATACCACATGGAAAACTAAAACAAAAACCTGGTTATTTCTATGAAGTAGCAGAAATAATGTCTACATTTTTAAGGAGCGAGTGAAAAGCAACAATACATTGCTCTATAGAGTGAAACTCTACAGCATAAAATAGAAAGATGGTACAGTCATGAATTCTATTTCTTTATATCATACATGTTAAAATAAAAACTAATCAGTGAAATCTGAAACCAAAGCAGCCCACATTCCACTGTATTTCTTGTTGCTAGGCATCATTTGTTCATACTGTGACGCAAGGTGTTTTGCTTCTAGTGTCAAAAAAGGTGTTAAGATTCTCCCACCTTGTAAACATTTAATCAGGCAGTAGAACAGATAAGCAAGTGCTGAAAAGAAGACTGACTAGATTCATCTTCCTTTTAAATTCCAGAAGAATACTGTAATTCAGTCCTGTGAAACAGACCGTTCCCTGTGATCCTGTTCATGCCTTTATGACACTGTCTTTTTTCTCAAGCTAGCAGGATGGCTCCTATTCACTTAACCTTGTCTTGAGCACAGTAGTTTGGATTTCACTGTAGTAGGTTGTTGTGGTTTAGTCCCAGCCAGCAAAAGCTGCTCACTCATTCGCCCTTGGTGGGATGGGGAGAAAATGGGAAGGGTGAAAGTGATAAAACTCATAGGATGAGATAAAGTTTAATAGGTAAAACTAAAGTCATGAATGCAAGCAAAACAAATCAAGGAATTCATTCACCAGTCCTGATGGGCAGGCAGGTGCTCAGACATCCAAGGAAAGCAGGGCACATGTAATGTGACATGGGCAGACAACACCATCACTCCAAAAGTCTGCCCTTTCCTTCTCCTTCTCCCAGATTTACACGCTGAGCATGGCATCAGATAGTGTGGGGTAACCTTCACTGGTCAGTTGTGGGCAACTCTTCTGGCTGTGTCCCCTCCCAACTCCCTGTGCCCCCCCTCCTTGCTGGGGGGGGACTGTGAGGAGCAGAAAAGGCCTTGACTCTTTCCAAGCACTGCTCAGCAATAATTAATACCTCCCTGTTATTAACACTGTTTCCAGCACAAATCCAAAACACAGACCCACACCAGCTGAAGAAAATAACTCTATTCCAACCAAACCAGGAAGCAGGTACTTCAGCAAGTCATTTAGCCCTAACACGAATGTGCCAAGAAATGGAGAAAACACCCTTTCCCTGAAAGTAGTTCCCAAATTATTCATTCAGACTGCTTACAAAACTGAGCAGAGAGTGAGGGTGCCTCACTCTAGGTTCCAATGACCTGCTCCTTCTGCCTTCTCTTTCTCCTGAGTAGATCTTTCAATATCTAATCTATTCCCTTATATAATTACACTATAATCCTCTTATTTTGAGTGTCTCTTGGATAAACTAAATTCATCAAGCTCTGTGTGAATATCACAAAAGGCTTTTCCAGTAGTCGCAAAATAATTTTCGTATGATCTCCAGCGTGTCAACATCCTTTAGGAAATGTGGACATTGCAAATAGAACTTAAATAATCTAAATTTAGTTGTCTAAAACACAAGTCTAATGAAATAGTTCTGGGTCTCTATCCAGCCAACAAAGTGAAACAGACAGTGCCAGGAGACAATTATTCCCACCTCTCTCAGGCATCTAGGAAGGGTGGATGTCCTCAGAAGGTGGGCAACCTAATTGAATGCACAGGGTGTCTGAACAGCTAGTTTCAAATATATTCATGTTAAATCATGAGTGCTAGCTGAGATGTGTAGCAACACAGAACTGTACAAATTCTCATATAAAGCAGAAAAGATCTCCTCACCCACTCATTCTACTACTAATACACCCATCAACAAGAGTAGATTTTTCCACTTGGAATTTGTATTCAATTTGTCCTTTGCTACAAGCACAAAATCCATTTTTAGAGTCAAGTTTATAGCATACATTCACACATTCTGTAAATAAGCCTATGTACTCTCAGCTTCTGGAAGTGGGTGTCTGTTTTTGAATTCAGTTGTTACAAAAATTCATGCTGTGTAAAGAAGATCAGTTTCTCAGACAGCTCCATCAAGACTCCCTTACCACTGTGTCCTTCTTATTGTCATACATGTTTGCCAACTCTTCATGCTGAAATGCAATACACACAAGGCTGCAGGGTGCTGCCAGTAACATTCACACTGATGTTCCTGCTTTGGAAAGATTACAAAATAAAACAGTTCTTCTGTTCATCATTCATTGAAAACGGTGTAAAATCCCATACTGCTTCACTAGTTCTGAGAAGTTTAGAAAGAAGGAAAGAAACAACCTCACCAGTGAGTTTGAAGCTTGTGTTTCACACATTTAGGTCTTTGAAAGGGATCACTATTCCAAATCTATAAGAGAGGATTTAAATGAGAAGAGGATGCAGTAGTCTCAGATCAGTTGGAATGATGACCACGGTAGGATGGCTTTTCTTAATCCAAAGTTTCATACAGCAAGATCACAGTTGTTATGGTCTTGCCCAGACAAAACATCTGCTGAGATAACTCCAGCTTCTTTCACATAATCCCAGCAGTTTAAGCAGAAAGTACCAGAAGCTGCTGCTGCTATTAAAAATATGCTCTGTACAAATAAAGTGGCTTGCAGAACTGTGGCTCCTCTAAAATAATACAGAGGACTAATATTAATCTGACTGCAGCTCCTCATAGATAAGCCTGGAAAAGCTCCTACATTACTTCACCAAACTGAAGCTCATTTTGATATGGAAAAAAAGTAACAAAAGTGTGCAGAAATGCTACTTAAGTCAGCATTGTCAGATATCTGTGTTGAACATCACCATGCTCAAAGATGACACTGCCAAAGCTCGAAAGAACACTACTGAAGCACTTTACATGGTTTTTAAAGGTAGTCTCCTCCTCACTGAAAGGATTAAAATTACTTAGATGAACCATTTCTACCAGAGCAAGAAAAAGATTGCTATGTATCTTATTTTTATTTACTAGACAGAGGACAGTTTCATAATATAACTTTTTGATGGCAGGTCTTTTTCACATGTTAGAATCACATTTAAGAAAACAGCTTGTCTTTCAAAATCAAATTTGCTGCTGGGGGAGTGTTTTGCTGTTGATTAGAAAACTGTTTCTGGAGAATAGAACTGAAACTGAATGTAAGAGAAAAAATTCAATTCCTGTGCCTTTTTTAATGGGGCCAGAAATACTGTTGTTTACATAAACTGCCAAACTGAGAACATGAATGTCTAGGTGTCTGAACTAAAAGGTTTAATCCACAGTTTACTATTGGGTACAGTTGCACTTTTGTACTCAGGAGCAGAACTGACATTGCACTTCATGAAAATGTTTAATGTGACAGGCACAAAGTGACTCTGGAAATATGCAACATTATTTCAGGCCCTAGTACCACAAACCTCTGCCCCTGCAGCCACTCCCATGCCAGAGATGGCTGAAAGGATGTGTGCAGCCCCCACCCATTCCCCTGCAAATTCTACATTTTTAATTGCACAGCAGATCAATCTGGTTTGGAATAAATTGGTGGATTTTGGTTTAAAGTGAATTTGGCTGAGAAAGAGCAATCTTTTTCTGTAGAAATTAAAGAATTTCTTACAGATTCTAAGTGGCTCTGTGTGTCCTGGGAAAAGTATAATGGACAAATGAATTAATCACTGCTTTTGTTGTGGTATGTAAGTAAAATTACCACTAACTGCCAAATCTTTGAGTGCCATAAGTGGAAAAACCCTACTGGCTACCATTTAATCTACCCGGTGATTCTGCATACCTGTCTGTGCATGGCAGTAGTTGTTCTGCTTAGATGTTGGTGTTCATAACCATGTCAGAACTAACAAATAATATGGGCAAAGGGCTCTTTAAGAAATGCTGTTTTGTCCCAAAGCAGGGTGACTTTACCCAGTGTGTTGGGTTGACCCTGGACAGGAACCAGGTGCTCACCAGGTGCTCTATCACTTCTCCCCTGAGGTGGTCAGGAGACAGAAAATATAACAAAAGATTCATGGGTCATAATATGACCAGGGAGAGATCACTCACCAGTTCCTGTCACGGGTAACACAGATGTGGTTTGGGGAAATTAATGTCTTGTAAGTCAAATCACAGTAGGGTTATGAGAAATAAAAACAAATCTTAAAAAACACCTTTTACTCCCTGCCCACCCACTCTTCTTCCCAAGCTCAACTTTGCTCTCTACCTCCTCTTTCCCAATGGTGCAGGGGGACAGGGAATGGTCAGTTTATCACTCCTGAGGGGGAAGACTCCTCACATTTCTTCCCTTGCTCCAGCATGGGTGTCTTTCCCTTGGGAGAAAACCCTCAATGAATTTTCCAATGTGGATGCTTCCTACAGGCTGCAGTCCTTCATGCATTGCTTCAGTGTGTGTCCCCACAGGGTCACAAGTCCTGACAGCAAACCTGCTCCAGCAAGTGCTCCTCTCTCTGTGGGGTCACACACCCTGCCAGGAGCCTGTTCCTGGAAAGGGCTTTTCATGGATCACAGCCTCTTTTGTGCATCCACCTGCTCCAGTGTGGGTCCCCTCCGGGGGCTGCAGGTGGATCTCTGCACCCTGTGGTCCTCCATGGGCTGCAGGGGAGCCTCAGCTCTGGCATCAGCACTACCTCCTCCTCCTCCTCCTCTTCCTCCTCCTCCTCCTCCTCCTCTCCCCCTGACCTTGGGGTCTGCAGGGTTATTGCCCTCACATCTTCTCACTCCTATCTCTGGCTGCAGCTCTGCAGAAGTTTTCTGCCCCTCATTCAAGAGGCGCTAGCACTGCCACTGACGGGCTTGGCCTTGGCCAGCAGTGGGTCCATCTCAGAGCTGGCTGTCGCTGGCTCTGTTGGATGGGGGGAAAGTTCCTAGCATCTTCTCACAGCAGCCACCCCTGCAGCAGTCCCACTACCAAAGCCTTACCATGCAAAGCTGACACACCCAGAGTGCCCACTGGGAGCCTTGTCTGGGAATGTGCACTTGAATGAGCTGAAGCTGTTCCATGAAGCATGCTTAATAACTAAAGAAGAGAGATGGCCCTCCAGAGGGTGCTCAGTTCCCTTGTGTCTGGCTGTGTCTGGCTCTGTAGGTGTAGCCTGGAGGAACCTGAAAAGCAAAATTCCTCCCAGCTGAGCAAAGCTGGATGAAAGAACAAGTACATAACTTGCAGCATGGCTTGACACCTGCTCCCTTAGAAAATTTGGGCTCTAATTTTACTTCCATTAGAATCTGCTCAGACTTACAGAGGACATGTTTTTCATTAAGCCATTTATTAATGTTATTGATTTTGAAGCTCTTAGCTGTTTGAAAATACTCTTAGTTGGTCCACAAATAGCAGAGACATACAGTGTGAGCATTAACTTTTATTTTGAACCTTTACATTACATACAGAGACCTTCAGATTATATAGGTGTGCACCTATGGAGATGCTGAATAATGTTATCAGACAATATCCTAACCCTCCTGTTCTATGCTCTAGCTGTGGAGCAAAGTAGTTGCATTTAATACTGATAACATGGTATTAAAAAGACTGGTTTTAGTGGCTTCAGCGTATGTTTCTTAAAAATTAAATTATGGGGGTTTTTTTAAAAGAGATAAAAAAGAAATAGCAGTGTGTCCTGGTTTTACCGAAGGTAGAGTTAATTTTCTTCAGATTAGCTGGAATTAGCTGTGTTTTGGACTTGTGCTGGAAATACTGGTAATAACAGGGATGTTTTAGTCATTGCTGAGCAGTGCTTGGACAGAGTCAAGACCCTTTCTGCTCCTCATGCCATCCCACCAGTGAGGAGGCTGGGTGTTCACAAGGACTCTGGAGGGGACACAGCCAGGACAGGTGATGCCAGCTAGCACAGAGACATCCTATACCATATGGCATCATACCCAGCATGCAAAGCTGGGGAAAGAAGAAGGAAGGGAAGGGACCTCTGGAGTGATGGCATTTTTCCAAGTCACCGTTACACATGATGGGACCCTGCTCTCCCAGGGATGGCTGAACACTGCCTGCCCATGGGAGCTGATGGATGAATTATTTGGTTTGCTTTGCTTTCATGTGAGGCTTTTGCTTTACCTGTTAAACTGTCTATCTCAACCCACAAGTTTTCTCACTTTTAGCCTTCCGATTCTCTTCCCCATCCCACTGGGGAAAAGTGAGTGAGTGAGTGGATGTGGGGCTTTGTTGCCAGCTGGAGTTAAACCACAACACAGTGGCAAAGAAAATATCCCTAGGGAAGCATGTGCATGAAGTTCCAGATGGAATTGAGAAAGGCAAAATGCAGCTGTCACAGTCTCACACAAAGGGACTTGATACAGTGATATATTTCTCATCTTGGTGGCTATTGCCAGACTTCACTTTGTTCCTCTACACAATTTGTTTCTCCTAGAAAGCCCAGGCCTGCAGCAGAGCAGCTATTGTGCCAACAGAGAACTGAAAGACAGTGTTCATCCCAAGAGGTTGAAGATGAGATCTAAAACATATGTATCTATTTATTTAGGCAGGTTGTAAAGAGGCAAAACACAAATGCCTACTTTTCCTTGCAAACCCTTCCTTAGGGACCCAAAGCTGGCTGAGGCACACCTCTGACCTGTATTACATGCTTTTACAAACAGGCTGATAAGTATCAGCCATAGACACTTCAGCTCTTCTCGCTAGAGCTCCACACCAAGGCCTTGTTTTTCGTGCTATTCAACAGCTAATACATGCCCTTCCTGCCCCCAAATTGTCTTTACTCAGTTAATTACTTTCATTATGAAAAGCTAAGCACGGTATTTTTTTCATGTTAAATCTATGCATTCACTTGTCAGGTGGGTCAACAACAAAAGAAGGTTATGCATGTACAATAATTGGGTTTTGCAGGTGAACCATGCCCTTGATTTTCTTCTGAATGTAGATTTTACTTCAAATATTTTGTTCAGGTTCCTTTGTGCTTTTTTCTGCTTCCTGCTGTGAGAGTTAAAAACTCAAATTTTCTTTGATTTAAGCTGTAAACAGACAGGTTAGAATAAAGGAAAGCATTGGGAGACACCAAATGAGCCAGCTTTCTGTCACTCTTTTCAGGCTGATTACAAGTCTCACATTGTGCTATGTGCCCTTGGAGTATTTTTACACAAGATTTAAAATCTGTTGAAAAGGTAAATGAAATTCATCCTGAAAGAAAAAAATAAAAAGAAAGGAACATTTTTTTGACAGTCTTTGTTCTACCCAGATAAGGTACTGCTTTGGTATCATTTACAGCCTCCATGCACAGTGAAGCACGCTGGCATTCTGAATGGCTTTAATACAGTATCACTGTGCTTGGGAGACATCCTAGCCTGCACCAGGCTTTGCCATGTTGGAGTTACACTCCCCTCCAAATGGTTGTTGCTGCTTAGTGATTAAAAAAAAAAAAAAAAAAAAAAGCAAGCTGTTAGCTGTTTTTTTCAGCCTTCTCACAAAGCCTGTATATTATTGTATGAAAAGTCTCATTAAAAAATAGGACTTTAACCATCTTTCATTTGCCAGAGTTTAAGACTAAAAAAATAACAGGAGTGCTACAAAATGTGTTAATACAATTTTAATCTCTGGTTTCTTTTAATCTGCCACACATCTGAGGTAGAATTGCTTCTTCTGAAGAATAAAGCATTCAAGTACATATTTTGTGTTTTCCCTGCTGTGTTAATGAAACCAGGCAGGTTCTAAGGAAATTGAATTAGTCTCATCTTTAAATATTCATTAATTTAAATAGGAGGACTGGAAAATTGGTCACTAGCTATTCAGTAAATAGTACTCTCAAATTGGCTGTCTCTATAATTGCTATGATTTTTTTAAATAACATTGATTTCTTTGTGCAGTGAAATAACATATTGATACAAGCACATTCAGGACCATTAGTATGATTATTGTTCAGCTGTTTTCTGTAGGGCTCCTGCTTAAAAAAAGGATAGATTGAAATGACCTTGTACATATTTTGAGAAGATATTAAATAATATTTCCCTATCAAGCTAGTAGCAAATCTCAGGGAGCCCTCAGCCATAAACACTGTAAAGTTTAAAACACAAACAATATAAGCACTTTGCGAAAACATACACTAAATCCTATTCTGATGAAACAAACTCTTGAATGTATGATTCTTGACTATGCAGCTTATGCTGTTATTTAGTTGCTTTATAAAATGGGACTTTTATTGAGTATACCTATATCACAGACCAGACATATTTCTGTCCAGTGTTACTGGACAGAAGTTTATGAACATGCCCACAGAGTCTGCAGTGGCCTGGGTGTACCCAGGCTGCCACACATCTACTGCTCATGGGACAAGCATTTGCAGAGTTAGTCTGAGGTCTCCTCCATGTGTTGGGCTTACTGAGGAAGCACTGACCATCTATCCAAAAAATGAGCTGTATTCTCTGGCCCCTCACCTTTCAAGCACCAAAGAGCTCAGCTGTGTATGTGTAAGGGACAGCTATGAGCAGTTTGGGGAGGATTGGAGAGGTGCCTGTCCCATTTTTCACTTAGCTGGCTCTTTGTTGGTCACTGGCTGCTTTCATACAATGATGAATGATACTGTCCAGTATGTTAAAGGGAAATTTCAGAAGACAAATGAGAAAGACAAAAGTAAGTTACAAAAATAATCCTATTTCCTAACCTTTATAGGAACATACTGCTAGTGAAAAGAAAGGAAACAGGAACGTATATATTCCATTATTATGTTTTCTGTTCTATATATTGTACATATTATGATCAGCTGCATCTACCCACAACAGCTTCTTCAAGTTCCTGCATAGGAATGCAGGAACCTTCTTTAACAGCAAATTTGAACAAGTTGGGAATGCAGGAGTGCAGTTGAAGCTGAGAAGAAGGTGGGGATTTTGGATGGTTTAGGTTTTGTCTCTGCTTATCATCATTCAACTCTATTGTGTCTGGCAATAAATTAAATTAATCTTCCCCATGGTCAGTATGTTTTGCCCATGAACCATCATGGTGAGCAATTTTCCTGTCCTTATCTCAACCCATGAGCATTATTTTCCCTCCTGTCTTGGTGAGGACTGGGGAGTGAGAGAGTGGCTGGTTCGGTGTCTAGCAGCTGGCCAAAGTCAACCCATCAGATAGGGGTGTGGAGAAAACACAGGGTCTTCACTCAGCTAGATATTTACTACAGGGGATAAAAACATACCCTAACAACTCAACCTCTTTTTAACTAACTCTCCTAATCCCTTGCCTCACTTCCCCTACGTGTTTGTTTATGTTTATGGAGGCAGTGGTTCTATGAATATTCATTTCCTTCTTGTGCTTAGGGTTCTGTTGATGAAGACATGTAGCCTGGTGATGCTTTGAGATGCCACCATCTGCCTCAGCTAAAGAATACTGCTACAAAGCAATGTGGAACCTGAAGGTAAAACAAAGCTTCCCAGGTATCTGTGGAAACAGGCAAACCAAGGGGACAATTCATTTCCACAAGCAAAAGGCAATTATCCAGGTTTGGAACTCAGGAAAATGTAGCAGGTTATGGCATTTTTTTCAGTGGGTGAAAACACTTAACAAAAACTCCTTCCTTGCTGCTAGGGGTTTTCCCTGTGATAGGCTGCCCACATGGCAATAGATGAAAGGCCAGTGCTTTAGGAGTCAGTGAAGATTTAGAATGCTGCATTTTTGCACTATCTAGCACAAGTACAGACTGGGTGATTTCTTTCCTCTTTGGAACCGTCCAAGTATAGTTTGAAGCATTTGCAGACTCCTATAATGTTTTTTTCATTCAATTTGTCTTCTTTTGGCTAACAGTGTGAGTCTGTTTAATATTTCTTTGCAAGAAATTTTTAGCCATCTCAGCACTCTTGTTGCTCCACATCATCCTCAAAGCCGAGTACAAAACCTTGGCTTGAGACTCTAGGTTATCTTTTCAGCATTATTCAGTGTTATTAAGGTTCAGTTACTGTAGCTCTACAAATCTGTTCATACCACCTATCACTAAATTACCTGTGCTCACAGTTTCCTTCATGCTTCTATGAAGGTAGATCTGCTTATTTTTGCTTGTCCTCATATCATAGTTTCATGGAATAATTCCATTTAGAAGGGACCTTGGGGCTGTTCAGCCTCTGCAAAGAGCCTGTCCATCTCTTGCTCACTCGTCCTGACAGTGTGCAGCTGCTCACCTCCTCTGCAGCTCCTTTGCCTGCCAAAGCGACTGCTGCATGTCCTGCCACAAGGACACCATCACTGTCCCCAACCTGAGCCCCAGGGCAACAACCAGGCACTGCCTGGTGCTGTGGCTGAGACTTGGCATCCTTGGTTCTGTGGCATCCTCCCACACAACTCTACCTGGAATGAGTCTCCAGTTGCTGAGGGCCAGGCTTCCTCCCAGGCAGGAGACCACATCCCATGGTGCCTCACCACTGTCTTGGAATTATGTATATAAAACCTTTTTGGTTTTGGCTATATATACATACCATTCATATGTTTTGGTTCTTCCAGTTGCCTAAAGAAGGCTTTTTCTATTTCTTCCTGCTGGGGTGGGCTGTAGCAGACACCCATCACAATGTCATCCATGATCATCTACTTTCTAACTCTGACCCATAAGCTTTTCACCCAGCTCATCACCCTCCCCAAGGCAGAGACAGCTGCACCCTTCTTGCTCTCTCATTTAAGGCAACTCCCAGTTGTTCTGATTTCCCAGAAAATGAATGAGGTCTTGCCTCACCATGCTATCATGCACACTGACCTTATTTATGTGTGTACCATTAGGAGGATCCCATTTCTTCTCCTTTCTACCTTATACTGGATGTAAGATCTCTCATCTGTATCACTCCACATCCCTTCCTTGCCAATCACTTCCTCACTTTATTGTAAGTCATCATCACCTCTCTCCTCCATCACTTCTAGTATAAAACTTCTCTTCCCCAGGTTGGCCAGCACATTAGCAAAGACATTTTTTCCCTGTTTGGTCAGAGGAATCAAATCTCTTCCCAGAAGTTTTTGATTATCAGAAAGGCTTCCAAGGTCTTGAAGACAAATCTTCGTTGTTGCCACCAGCTATGCAATCCCTTGTGGATATATAGGATTCCTCCACTTTGCCTCAAGAGCCTCCCCTCACTGATGGTACCAAGAATACGCTGCTTTGGCCCCCGTGCCCTTGGCTACCATCCTTGGATCCATGTAGTCATGCCTGATATGTTCCATGTCTCCCCTGACCTCACTGCTGCCCCCCTGGAGGAGCAGCAGGAGGTGAAAGTCCCAACGCTGACAAGACTTGGGAGCATCTCCACAACACCCCAGATCAAAAAGTCCCCAGCAAACCTCCTCTAATTAACTTGCAGCTTTATCTCCAGGGAGCTCCCAGGAGTCTCCCTAAGATCCCAGATTTCACAGATCTCAAAGCTGAAGGCAGCACCTGCTGTTGGCTGCCTGTGTCACCTGTGCTGTCAGGTGGCTCCCTGGCAGTGCCATGCACAAAGAAGAAGGCAGGAGATGTGCACCTCTGAGGTCTTTGGGCAGTAAGAACACACTGGTCTTTGTCCTCACAGTGAGGCTCAGGCTTGGCTCCACAGCTGGGCTGGCCCCAGCTTTGCCCCAGACCAGAGAAAGAGCCAGGGCCCATATGAAAAGCCCCATATGAGTTAGGGGTTTTTTGTGAGCCTTTTCTTTCATTTTTCATGACCTTTTTTGAATAAAAAGTTATGGATTTTCTTCCCAGTACCATTTTGTTTTGAATGGTTGGCAATCTTTGTTGGTGCTTGCCTAAAGGAAAAGGATACCCTGATGGGGAGGGGAAGAGTTTCAAAAATAAGCTTATGTGCCATCATGTCCAATATTCTTTTCATCTCGTACAAATGTAGGTGAGCAACTTCTGCCTTCCAGATCTGACTGAAATCAGAAAGGAAAACCAGAAAACTATGAAGACTGTAATCCCTTTCCATTATAGAATTGAAAAAACGGATGAAAAATAAATGCATAACATAGTTCAAAGTTTGGAAAAGAGGTAGACAAACTGGAAAAGTGTGGAGGAGATAATTCTGGCATTACTGCATTTAAGTACAGGCTCTATTTGGGATGTGTTGGTACTCCACTGATCTCAGAAGGCCTGTTTGGTGAAATGAAACAGAGCCAGCCAAGTGCTTGGCTTAGTGCTTGTACTTCCCAAAACACCAGGAGGTATCTCAAGCAAACAAAAATTCAACCATCGGCTTTCCTACAGCCCAGGAAAAAGTTTTTAAAATATGATGATTCTGAAAACCTGAATGCAGAAAGCCCTGGGCTGGCTGTTGGTCTGTGAGGTATTTATGATAGCATTGTCTGATTTAGACATAAACAATTGAAGAGATAACCTTATTTTTAGATTGAAAAAAATGATATCAGATGTGACTAATTGGAGACTAGAGGCAGGGAAGTGCTTAGAGGCACAGTAATTGTTCTTCTCTGATCAGAAGGATCACCTTAAAAAAAATAATCCCTTAGAGAGATAAATTAAAAATAAGACTCTTGTGGCATATTGATCATAAGACTGATTTTTTCTGGACATGCCTGGACAATATGCTGAATATCTTTAAACACAATCTTGTTACCAAGGATCTGAAGGATTTGTTCTCTTAACTACACATCTTGTTCTATATAATGGTCACATTTCAATTTGTCTGCTCAACAGCAGCACTTAAAAAGAAAAGATACAACTCTATTCTTTTTAGAATAGTGGACATGCTATCTGCCTGTGGAATATCTGCGTTTATAGGAATTTCATTGTTATGGATCTGAGTGAATGATTGCTAACAATGATTCTCAATTGAATAATTTTGTTTTAAGACCACATTGACCCTCTGTTTAATGGCTGAGGACACATAAGGACCCAATCACTCAGACACTGAGTCTCCTGTGGTATCAAGCCCAGACTACTGAGGTGAAGGAGTGGGAGACCTTTGGGAAGCCCAGCACAGCTGGATGGGCTAACACCAGCCTGCCCTCTTCATCCTCTGAAACCTATTACAAGTCAGGACTTGTGCCTGGGAATGTCTGAGCTGCTGCTGGAAGCTGGGGCTCTGGGTGAGCTAGTCTGATCAGGAAAAGAGAAGATGCTGCTGTCCACTTTATCTTTCCTCTGTCTGCACATGCCAGCATTTCTGAAACAGGACTGTTTTTTCCCTCCTGCCACAAAACGCAATCCAAAATGAATAAACTTAGAGTTTTGTGATGGAGCATTGTTCAAAATACCCTTGGGAAATCCATCATAAAGGAACTTCAGTATTACACAGCCTCATTCAGGAAAAGCCTCTGGAAGGGACAGATCCTGGTGTACACACATGAGGCATTCAGAGCAGGAGGTGTCCTGTGCCCAGGAAGAACAGCTGGAATTCCCTTCTTTAATGTGTGCCTCGAGACTTGCTATTTTTTCAGCTACAATGAGATTCCACCAGAGGGACATAAAAAGTGGTAAAATGGATGAAGTCAATGTTAGGCTGAAAAATTCCCAGTCCTTCCTCTTGAAGTGGAAGAATGATATCACTCAGTAAAGGAAGAGAGATTTGAAAAAGCTTTGTCTCTACAAGCACTCTTGCTCTGTCAGGGCTCTTCTATCACCTTGAGAAAGGGATGCCAAATATGTACCCACACAAAGCACTATTTCAACAGAGCATTTCTCTCTCACAATGGCTTTCAATTCTTCTGTTGTGCAGGCAGCTGCTTTGAGTGGCTAAACCTGTCTGAACCTTGCTCAGGATCCACTCTTCTCCATTTGCCTTCACAGCTGCACAGATGCTTTTCAGAGAAAAACGCTGATCTTGGAGAGTGGAACAGGACACTCTAAAGCAGGACCATCCCAGGCACAGGCTGGTTTAGCTTTGGGTCTGTTTGGAGAAGAGTGAATGCTTCACATAGGCTGTGCCTTTTGATCCTCTTGCTGTTCCTCTAGCTGAAGTCTCCTGTAAGAGTGAAGAGTCTCCCTTTTTAATGGATGCACACCAGCTCACCCCATGCTGAGAGAGCTGACAGAAACAGCTGAGTCTCTTTCTTTTTTTCTTGATTGAACTTCACCATGGTTGCCTTAGTTAGAAACACAAACTTGTCGTCTTAACATACTAGTTACTGAGCATCTCAATGTTGAAGATATTTCTGTCCCTGTTGCAGGTTTTTCTAGAGGGTATCTTGTTAATATCTGGCCAGTGCCAGATCTTTTCATTCGTCTCTGCTGTTGCTTTATTACCCATTTCTGCTAACTAAGGACAGCACAGCCAGTGCTACTCTCTGTCCTTTTGCTTTTGAGGCATTGCAGTCAGCCCAAGCAGGACATAAGATGTTATTTTTGTCTGCTGCTTAGCTAAGCTCTCTCTTCTCTGGCATTCATGTCTCACTACACTATAGGAAGGAAGGAAGGAAGGAAGGAAGGAAGGAAGGAAGGAAGGAAGGAAGGAAGGAAGGAAGGAAGGAAGGCTGGCTTTAAGTTTTAAGCTTTTCTAATGCCCCTCTAGAAGTAAAAACATTTGAAAGTAAAAGCAAGACCAGATGAATTTTCATATCGTGGTATCAGAAGATTTTCATACCTTTCATACTGGAAGACTTTCATACCAGATTGTGGTATCAGAAGAAGAATAATTTATCCTTTGCCTGATCTGAAGAAAGGAAAAAAACCATGTTATCCCATTTCACAGATGAAGAACAGAAACATAAAAGCCTAAACTCTTCCTGTCCCAGTTTGAGCTTCCAACTGGGACAGCTGTGCTAGGAGCAGCAGTGTTCCCTTTGGCATTCATGGAGCAAAAGAGGCACCTCAGAGAACAGTTTCTTAAAGCAGCAATCATGCTACTTACACAAATATGCTCAACACTGACAACCCATTGTTTCCACAATCACACATAAGAATCCCAAAACCACAAACTGTCTCAAATCAGAAGACTTAAAAAAAAATGCACTCAGGGGTTCTTCCATTTTCTGCAGCTTTTAGGTAGAGGTGGGTCACAGATTTTCTTAACCATAAGGCTCAAAAAGAATTTTTTCAACTGTAAGGTTGTGGAGTAATCTGACATTTACTGATGTTAAGGTTTTCAGGAAAAAATGATGCACCTCTCACAAGCTTCACACAAGACTGAAGACAGAGAGCTGGCAACTTCCTATCTCCCTTTTCCAAATGATAGATTTGAAATGCCAGTTTTCCAGCAGGGCTTCCCTTGCCTGACTGGCAGTGTTTCTGTTGCTGTTTCATGTAGCCAGCCTGACCAATGAAGTGGCACTGCCTGGCTGGCTGGCTGGTGTCAGATGCTCCCACTGCCATGTGCTCCTGCCAAGGCTGCACACACAATCCACTCTTTTGAAAAGCCAGCTCATTTCCATTTGCAGCCAGCTCTATTCACATTCCTCTCAGAGTTAGTGACAATAAATATTATAAAATCACTCAGTTCCAGATGGTGTGGGTTGGAGCTGCCAGCTGTTCTACCACTTGTGAATTGCCTCTCTTGTCCTGCAGCTTGGCTTCCAGAGAAAGCATCTCATCAGTTTCCTATGGTCTCATTGCATTTCTTTACAAGCCATCCCCATCCTGAGATATTTTCAACTTTCACTGTAGATATATATAAAGGAGAGAGAGGCAAAGCAAATTGGAGACAGAAAATCAAAGAATCCTTTACCTCAGAAATTGAGGATTATTTTTCAAATAATGATCTTAACCTCCCAACAGCTTCCCAGTTTTCAGCCATGAAAAGAGACCACTTCAAGGGTTCAGCTGATTTTCACTAATTCTCTCTCACAGGAGACTTACATGTGAAAGAGAAGCAAAGGTTCTCTTATCTTGCCATAGTTATCCTTGCAAAATCAGGAGGAAAACAGTGCCAAATGAACACAGAAATCGAAATGCTGACATGACCTGTGTGAACAGCACTGTGTAAATCCTAAACATTGTGACAACTACCTTGCTTTTCTGCTCTGAGTTTTCCCATGAGTTTTGACTCTTGGAGCTTGGCCTGGTATCTACAGGCCTGATGCAGTCTGCAGCTGAGTGGAGCTACCATCCAAATGATTACCAGGGCTGGGAGAAAGGCTGTAACACAGCAATGGTTAACAGGAGAAAGGCTGTAACACAGCAAGGGTTAACAGGACTGGCACTAACATAGATGTGAACATATCTGAATGCCACTGGTTTCATCCTCATATTGGGCTGTCTTCTGAGACTTTTTGTTGAAAAGGAATGCAGACAAGAGTGAGTGGAAGGCAAGGGAAATGGGACAAGCCCAAAGTCAAGCAGCAAGGGCAAGGAAAACTCAAATTTTCCCAGTAAGAACAGGGAAAGAGAAAGCCTGAGGCCAGAAGTGCGAGTAAATCCACTAGCCATGGGCCATGATGTAAGTCAGCAGGCTCTTGGGCTGTGGTGCCAGAAGGGAGCAGGCACCAGAAGTGATGCAGATGCTCACAGCCACTGCTCTGGCTGGTGCCATGGTCTGGGGCTGTGATGGTGGGACAAGGGTGTTTGAGGAGCAAAAAATGTTCTCTGGGGCTCTCCAGGCTGGTGCCTGAGGCATCAGAGTGTTTTACAAGCAGTCTATCTCATTACATTTGCAGCAAACACTATTCAATTGCTTTGTTTAATTTCCTATTTCCCTTGTCTAGTCTCCAAATAATAAAAAAGTTAACAATAATGAAGAGGCGGGTCCAGACAAGCCATGAGCCAAAAGCCATCCTGTGAGGCTCAGTGAGGACCATGGTTGGGCACAAGTCAAGCCCAAGAATCTGTGCCTGAGCTTAATCCCAGCTCAGTGGAGGTGCCCACTGGGGGGTCTCATGGTTTTCTCGCACAGCTCTTTTTGCAGTGGTGTGATCCCACGTTACAGCACTGCAACGGGTCAGGGCTGCACTGAACACAGACAGCCAAACCCCTCCTGCAATACTGCAGAGACTGTTGGTGCATTCAGGACCAAACAATGAAGAATCATAAGGATGCTTGTTCCGCTAGGGTTTACAAGTTTCCACCCTTGCAGAAATCCTGCTCAAGTAGGCTCAGGACTTTTGAATAAAACCTTTAAGTACAAGTTACAAGAAGGTAAAATTATATTTGTAGATCCATAAATGCATCAAATATTAAATGCAACATAGGCCTCTTGAAACACTCATCATTTCTACTTATCTCCATGCCAATGATATCCAGTCAGTTGTGGATGAGAAAGAGAGTATGAGAGAAGGGGAGTGCCCACCTCTAGTCTATACACACCTCATCTCACAATGGTATGAAAGCTCCTCTTCTCATTCTCAACCTGTTACTTAAAAATAAAATATCCTTGGGTCAGAAACTCTCCAATTCAATACACTCCTTTCTGTGTCTGCTTTCTCAGCATCCCCCTGTGTAGAACCTTGAAATGTTTCCTTAATTCCCAGCTGCCTCCTGGCACTGAAATTTTACCATCAGAGACTGCCCACAAGTGGGATATCAGGGATGCTGGAAACATTTCACTTGATAGATAAGACAACCACCAAACTGGAATTATCTGGTCACAAATTTCACATTTTATATGATATTTTTAAAATCCTATATTTTTATTTTATACCAAAGGATTCAGTCAGCAAAATCCTATTTTTACCTTTGTTCTCAATCTGCTTATACCAAAACACTGGGGTTTGTATAATTTCCCAAATTATTTCTGAAAAAAGTGTATGATGCTCACTGGGATTTACTCAGGTGCCAATGGGAGAGTCGTCCCTGCCACAGCTTTCATCCTACATCTAACTTCAACAAACATGTCCCAGAGGAGAAAGATTCTCTCCAGTAAAGATCCTTGAACTACAGTGTGACTTTTACTATATAAATTTATCATTCTTCTGAGTCTCTATTGAAAGATCTTTGCAAAGTTCTGTCCAAACTCTGCCTTGAATTTACCTGGTAGGAGCCCTATTATCTCAGTAGCAGTGCAGCAAATGAGTCAGCAGAGGATGTGCCACTGGGTGTGTTACTCAATCATCCACATCTGCTGTGTTTGGGGACACATCTGAAACAGGCAGCAGCGTTCCCAGCCGTGCCCCAGGGAGGCACTTATGCTAAGAGGGTGTGACTCAGCAACATTTCTTAATTATCTGATGGTTGCAGGAGACTTCAAGATTGAAATGTTGTCAGCAGCATTTTATCCAAAGTGGTGAAAAGCTTCTAAAAAGCACTTTTGGGACATATTCTTGCCAGCTTTATGGCACTGGGCCTCTATTACCATAAACAAACTCTGATACCTGAGTGTGGCCTTCTGGGAAATTCCATATAAAGCCACAGGAAAGCTCATTGTTGCAACCTCCCACCTCTGTCCTTAGAAGCAATGGTACTCCCTGTGTAGGCTGGGCCTGGCCTGGGCTCTCTGTTTCCCAAGGGATTGTGCCCTTCTCTTGCTGCTCCTCAGTGCCGGCAAGGCTGCACCGCCTGGCACAGGGTCACGCGTTTGTCACCATCTCTCTGGGTGAACGGAGCTCAGCACCAGGTGTCTGCACGGTCTAAAGGTGGGATAACAGCCAAGGCCTTGAAAATATGGACAATGATTGAATAAAGATGTCCCAAAACAATGCACACATGGGCTGCTACCTATCGATTGGACAGGGCAATGTGGGAAGCTGGGAGAAGCTGCTTGTGCTTTGGAAAAGGGAGCAAGCTGAGCAAGGAAAGAACAGTAAGCAACAGGTACCTGCTGCAGCCTGGGATGCAGTGTCCCCTCCAGGACCAGGCAGTGTGTAGCCTTGGAAGAGGTCAAGTTCTGGGAATTGCTTCAAAATTCAATCTTACAAAAGGGTCAAATTTGGGGAGGAAGAGGAAAAACCAGATGCTTACTGTAGATATAGCTTTCCTCATTGAAGAGCGGGGTGTGATCATCCCCTCAGCAGTGCCTGAGGCCACGCAGGACACAGGCCACCAGTGCCAGTCACAGGTCATCTCCATGGTGCTGCTACCCACAGATCCGGGCAGGATCACTGAGAAGCGCCAGCTTTGGGCGCGGTATGGTGGTGACTGAGGAGGAGCAAGAAGCAAGCACCAGAGCAGGGGGATGTTGTTAATGTGTGCTAGCATAACAAAGGGGTTATTTTGACATTTTAAACTGTAAAAAAAAAAAGTTTCCATTATCACAGTGTCTTTACCATAAAAGAGAGAAGGGGTCCATATTAATCTTTTCAAATCTGACTGAAGAACTAGACTGCTTCTGAGCTTCCTCTTGATGCAGAAAAACCCTTCACAGACTTCCCAAGAACACCTGATATTAAGTATCAGCATTAGGTGCCTTGTAGTTTTGAACAATTCTACTAAATTTCTGCATTTTCAGTTAACTAAGCACTACAGATCTGCTTACAACAGACCGAGGATCCCATATAGGACTGAAGATCCCAAGTCCTAGTTCTCAGAAGTAATTCAAGGCTCTAATTTCAGCTGCCAGTTTGGATGCTGAGAATTCAAGGCTTCCTTGTGTAAGCTTTTAGAGGAAATTGGAGAAATTAAAATGTAAGGTTTCTTTTTTTTTTTTTTCTTTTCTATTCTGAAATTTGAAACAGCTGTCACAAAATGTTTATAACCATAACACAGTGCTCAATAAATGTCTAAACCTGGAAGGAACTATGCATGAATTATGTCTGATTTATACATTAAATAAAAATAGAAAGAGCCAGTTGAATTTTAAACATTTCCCCACATTCAGTAAGACTAAAATTACAATGTCTATATAATATTTCCTGCAAAAATGTCTAATGCGTTGCACATACAATATAAAAATATTTTTGAAGCATTCTACGAGTTTATCAGACAAGGTAAATACTTGGGCCTAATTAAACCTTCTTGAATTTGCTTTTCACTATGAAAAATAGTTTTATTTTTAACCTCACCCCATAAGGTGCAGTCCAAAATTATACATTAGGAAAGATCCAAGCTGCCATTAATTGCTGCAAGTTATTGCTCTTGGACAGGTCAATAAACTCACAGGGCACGTAACAGCCTTCAGGAATCAGAGCCCAGGGGTGAGGCAGGACAATCCCCAGCCCAGCCCTGGATCCTGACCAGATCCCTCTGAGAAGGTCAGATCTTCAGCTCATGTCCTTTTGGGGCAATGGAACCTGTTGGATCAGAGCATCTCTGGAGAGGCGGGAGCAGGGCCATGACCCCGGCCCCAGACTCTGCAGGACTGGCTGCCTGTGCCAGCCAGGAGTGCCAGCCAGGAGTGCCAGCCTTCCAGGGCGCACACAGAGCAGGGCACATCGGTGTTCTAAACATCCCATCTACCTGCCCCCACTGAACAGAGACACTTTTTAAAGAACAGGTTTCACGGAGCTGAAGCTCCAGGTCCCTTATAGGTACAGATGAGTCAATAAAGTCATGCTAAAGTTTTGTCTACAATGTAATGCAACTCTGAAGATACATGAATGTAACACCCAAAAGGCAATGCCATTAGATGCCTTTATTTAACTGCAAAATACTTGGTGGATGCTTTTACTGCTTCCATGGAGGATTATTTTTAAACTGCAGATACTCTCCAGTGGTACTTACTGATTTAACCTTGCAGGGATAACACTTGGCCTGATTAACCACAGAGAATAAAGATATTTAATATTTTTTCTTTCAGTTTATTACCCATCCCTGGCAAACAAAGCAAAATAAATCAATTAAAATGTAATTTTAAGAAGAGTATTCCCAGGTTTGGTTAGCTAAATCACATTTTTGCAATTAATGTGGCCTTTATAGATGTCTTAGACCCTTCTCAAGATCATGAAAATAAAACATTCTCCTCCCAGTTTTATGGCATAGCTCTGTTAGAAAAGTATTTCAATGGAACAATTTCAAAACAAAACTTTGTGGTTTAGCTCCCTAAACCACAGAGATAGTTGCCATTAATTCTGGCTGTCTCCACCACCGCTCTGTGCATAAAAAAAGTGCTTCCCAGCTCACCTTGCTCAAACACAAGCCCTGCCACTTCAGTCCCTCCTTGTGTGCTCTCCCCTCCAGTGCAGAACTCAGCTCTGTGCATCACCATCACTCCAGCAGCTGGAAATTCCCTAGATTTTAGCCCCCAAAATGAAGCAAAGGAGGTGAGTGGATGCCCTGAGAGATACAGGAGGGCAGGCAGCTCCCCTCCCGAGCTGGCAGGCTGTGTGGCTGGGCTCCCTGCGGGTGCCTGTCCCAGGGGGAGGCAGTGGGCAAGGCACAGGCGCTGCGCTCACCAGCCCCTTGCTGCACCTCCTCCAGAAGCTGCTCAGGCTTAATTCAGCTAAGGGCCAGCTAAATTTGGGATACCAGTTTAAGCTCTTACTCTTGGAATGAGCACCAAACAAACTTCACAAGTGGCTCTGGCACCCATGAGGGTCTGTGCTCACACAAGAGCAGCATTTTTACTGCAGACGCTCCAAGTCTGGAGTCGCAGGTGCTTCAGCCTGCAACATCAGGCTGTGTGTTTCCACAGGGGCCCTGTCTTTTTTGGTGCAGTTCACGCTCCCAGGCAGAGGAGGGTGACTGCCAAGAGGCAGATGAGCCACAGCAGCTGCCTCAGGGAGCTGTAATTGAGTTTTCTGGAGAGAAACACACTGACAACCAATGATATTGGCTACGAGCTCAGTGCCAAGCCTGGGTGACCCGACATCACAGAAGGAGGTTTATAGAGCCATCTTAACACCAAGCTTGATTTGAGACACAGACCACATGGGAAGTCCTCCTTCAGTGTGAGGAGAACTTGTTTCTCCTCTTTAAGAAGAAACATGTGAGATTAGGAAACCCTTTCCAAATCTGCTGGGCCCTTTATAGAACTTTATACATCTGCACTCACACCATGTGACTAACAGCTTACTGCAAATCCAGAACTGAAGCCATCCAATCCTGCAGCTTCAGCACAGGATAAAAAATAACAGCAGGTTAAATGTTTCCCTGCTACATTTAAGCAGCAGCAGCCTGGTTTTGACTGCTCCAGGCAGTTTATGCCTGCATGATCATAGCGACATTTTACTCTTTAATGTTAACAGTGTTTTGATAGTATACATTTTTTTATTTAAAAAATGAACCATGGACTTTTAGAAAAGCTGACTCTGGGCCTTCCCTCATTCCTCTACTGTCCATGGTCATTTTGCCACTGACAACAAAAAGAGAAGGACCAGAGCCTTTAATTCCCTCCGTTTAAGTGTTAATATATTTACAGAAGACTTTACAAACAAGCGCCAAACAGCAACTGCACATTATTAGAGCTACACAATATTTGTATATGTTGCTAAAACAATGCTGCTAAATAAAGAAGCTTTATTAGTTCAGAGTTTTTGGCTGCTGTTATTAAAAATATATTTACCTGAAAGGAAATCCAAGTATTTAATTTTACAAATTATTTAAAACATAGCAGTAAGCAACATAAACTATTGCTTTTTATGTTTATACAATTTTTTTGGCATAACACTGCCATACAGGTACAGAATTATAAAATATATCTTTATAGTGCATTACAAATCCAGAAACTGGTTACCACTCCTACCACATACACATGGTGTTGGTACTACCAAACATGCATGGCATCCTGTGATTAAACACTGCAAAGGAATACGGAGAAGAGAGCAGGACCATTCATAAAAATTGACACAGAGCTGTTCCATTTTGCAAGTAAAAATTGTTGGGCTTTGGGGTTTTTTCTTTTTACTGCACTTTTATCTTAGAATACATTTCAACAATGAAGTCTATGATATTTTCAAATTTTATCAGTGCAAAACTACACTTAATCATCTGTTGCCAAAATCAAACTGCATAAAGGGCAAACAACCGTGGAATACCTTAAAACACAGACAAAAAAAAAGAGCAACTAATGATTAGCAAACATGCTTCAGCAGATCCCAAAAATATAAGTGCCATAACCTTTTTCACTGCAAAACAATAATTTTCACATGGTTAGCCACAGCAGTAAGTACATTCAGTATATTTCACAATAAACTTTAGCTGATGAATACACCACTGAACTTGTAAGCGTGGTAGAATTAAAGAGCCACATTTCTAAGAAGAAATGAGGTCTCTATTGAATTGATCTCTATAGCTTTTGAACTGCATTTTAGTAGTCTATTACGTACAGCATGTAATAAACCTGTTCTTTAAAGTAAATTCTTGCTTTCACCAAAGGTCTTAACTAAGTGTACTTAAGAACAAGGGCTGAAAAGGGAACACAGTTTTCAAGAAAAGAAACAGCTCACAGCGAATACTGAGCACAAAGATATTACAGAGACACAATGCGCACTCCCCTTGTTGCATCTAAATATCTGTCAATAGTGAAACCATGGTGTTGACCATAATGTGAATTGAGGGGGGTTGTACATGCTTAAGCCTTTTTTGACCCATTTTCAGACTCTGACAGCCATAAAAATACCTTTTGACCAGTTACTCCAATTGCAATTCTAACCGCGAACAAGTATCAAAACAAATTACCAAATGTGGAATGATTTCCATCTTCTACATGATCACAATGTTAGATTTATTGATGCTCGTTGCTCCAAATCCAGAGGTAGCTCACTCGTACGTGGGCTAGGAATAGGTTTTCCATTTGACTGATTTCGTTTTTACACAGGTAAGAAAATAATAAATCAACCCTGTTCTGCAGTTGGAATCTGACTTTTAGCACTTAGTTTACACTTTTAGCACTAGTCTACAAAAGGATTTATGTGCAAATAGGTATTCAGAAGGAACAGGTAAGGTAGCACTGTCTTCAACTTAGGACAAGTTTCTGCCTAAGCAGACATCTTCTGCCTAAAAGCAGAAGAAACATGGGACATTTTCTGCCTAAGCAGGTATTTTGTCATTAAAATCTCTCATGGCATTTAAAAACTGATTTGAAGTGGATTACTCTTCATCTTACAGTACTTTTAGTACTGTCTTCAAATGCAGTAGCAATTCTTTAATAAACAGATCTGAGACAAATAAAATATCACCTTCTCCACACAAAACATCATTAAAACATGGAACTCACAGCCACAAGAGATTGACGATACTGAAAGAAACCATGAGTTCAAAATCAAAAAAATCCTGGAGAAAAATGGGGTCACTGTATAATTTCTTTGTGTCACAGCATCTTTTGGTGGCCAGCACTGGAGGCAGACACAAGGCTAGAAACATCTTTGGTTCTGATCCCCACTGGCAATTCTGAGGACAACATACATCCATCAGCGTGATATTGTCACACTTTTATTAATGGAAAAACTTGCTTCACATACTTGCATCTTATTCATAAATACAGCTTTTGTCAAGGAAATTCAATATGATATGTTACCTGCAAAAGTGTGGTGTAAAAAATTACATTTTCACCTAAACATATATAACTGTAAATTGTGATCAGTACCATCACAACAGTCAGAAGAAGAAAGGGGTAAAATAACCTCTCAATTAAACAGATAGACATACATTTTATTTAAAAACAAACAAGAGCTGTTTTCTGTTTAAATCCAGCAAATGTCACTTGTCTTACCTCATTGGATCATCCATCAATATTGTACAAAGCTTTTAAGGTCTGTAAACCTTCTGTTTATAGTACAGATATATGCAACTGCAGATTATTAGAATTATCCTGGAATAGTTCAGGGAGGCTTACACTAGGTTACATGAAATATTAACAATGATTATACAAATACCTAATATATTAGAGTGCTGCAATCTTAGAGCAGGAAACTGAGGAGCTGACCCAAGCCAGGGAACAGCTCTCAAAGGATTATTGCACTTATTTTTAGCATCCTTCAAGATTTTATTTGAGCAACATGAACATAAAGACCTCGGACCTGCTCCTAGATACGTGGACAGATGTAACTACTCTTCTGCTCTGAATGGTCTGTGCTGCACACCTCATGTACCCAAGCCTTCAGTCTCTATACCAACACAGTATCAGGTACTGAGGCACACTTGTGTCTGGCATAGTAGGGCACAGAGCTGTAACTAACCTTAAAGTGCTGCATTTTTGCATGATTTGTATGACTGCCTTGTGTGTACTCATCTGTGTACTCAGTAGCATTGTTCCGAGTTGCACATTCATATCCCCTCGCCATAAGATCCTTAAAATCAAATTCACAGGTATGTGCATGTACACACTACTCCCACTTAACAGTACCAGAGGCTACTCAGATGTACGCACTTGGGAAGAACCTTCATATGGAAGGTTCTGTTCAATTAACACATGAACAGCTCAGATTCTAGTCTAACACTGGGCCAAAATACACTATTGTAGTAAGTACACAGAAATCCCTGAATACTTAAGCAAATAGCAAGACAAAAAGAAATTTAACAGTAAGCAAATGACTTGGCTTTCTTTGCACACCCTCAGTTACTGAAGCGATGGTTAACCAACTATGTACTGGCATCTATGAGAATACAATCATTTCAACACACGCATATATTGTACATATACTGTAAACCTGAAAACCAATACTTAGAAACTTCAAGCACAGAGTGCTTCTGGTTGCTAAGGCCATGATTCTGTAACAAAAATGCATACAGTGCACCCACTTGATCCTCACAAATCTCAATGGGACACTATGCTGTATGATTGCCCTGCAATAAACCCTTCTTTTAAGTACTTGCAAACTCAGAAGAAACATTTCCTCCACGAAAAGAATGATAAACTGTCACGTTTTATATAAAGGAAAATTTGTTAGTTAAAGCTGAAGTGTCCCTTGGGAGTAATTCTGTTGATAAAACTGTAAAACAAGGATTAGAGAGTGCAGGAGCCCACCTAACACAAAAACCCTCACTTACATAGTCCCCATAGGTCTTTGTAGGCAACTGATATGCCACTACTCTTCTATGAAAATTGAGAGAATATATTGTGTTGCAGACTAAAAAAAAACCCCAAAAAACATTGCAGAGTTAATAGAGGTGTAAGTACCAAAGTTCTTGACAATATTTTCAGATACCCTGGCCCCTTAATGCATATTAATGCAGATTAATCAGTCAGATTAAAAGTATTTTAAGTACTTAATTATGAACATTGAACCAGTAAGCATGTTTAAGTGAGAGATATGTCATGATAATGGAATACTGCAGAGTAATCTTCTGGATGCACATCCCAAGAACTTTGTTTAAAATCAGGGCAAGATTTCTCTTTTTTTATTCAGTAGACAAAAGATCTCCTGAGGTCAATCAAATGACACTATAAAGATAATAACACCTCTGTCATCCCTTATTTCATGTCAATACTCCACATTTTCTGTAAAGTGTTTAAAATTAACACTAAAGTTCATAAATTGAAGGCTTTGTATAGCTTCTTATGCTATAGTTATGTTCCCTATACACAAGGTATCCATTTCCCCTATGATACTCAAAAAATAACTATATAAGAACAACTCTATGAAGTTTGCAGTTAGGCACTCAAGACTGAAGAAGTCATAGGAAGAAAATGAAGTGTCCTGCCTTTCCATGTGGAGGGGCAGAGTCCTTTACTACACAGTTTTATCACAGCACTTCCTTCCCTTTTTTTCTGAAGGTCAGAGGCGAACACGAACAAGGGGATCCCAGTTCATGTCCAGGGAATTGTGAAAGGCTTCTCAGGATCTTTCTGGCCTTAAAAAGGTAGTGCCTGGAATTCTTTAGGGCATTTCTGCTCAGACAAACTTAATGCCTACTTGAATAATGCCTAAAGAAAAATCCAGGTATGTAAGTTCCTTTCCTCACAAGTCACCACAAAAGGAGAAACACATCTTCCTTCTTCTCTGCTTCTTTAGGATGGAAAGAGCCTGATCCTTTTCCACAGTGCCAAGATCCCTAACTGCCACTCTATTTGATCCCAAGAACCAACACTACCTGGAGAAAAAAATGGATGATGCATTGCCATGATCAGCATTAGCAAAACAGAATAGAAGACATTTTGTCTATGCTCTGAAACCCCTGAAAACTTCATCATTTAGAGTTATAAGACTTGAATAAAGTCATGTAGCATTTTGACGCTGAAGCTCTAGTCAGCCTCTTGCCTCGTAACATTTAATCAGCAATACATTAAAGGCAGTGGATAATATGTACACTTTTAAACAGAAAATACATACAGAAGTTTTAGAGTATTTTAGAACTGTAGGAAGTGTGACTTTCACCTGCATTATTTTTTAATTCATATTCTGCACAACTGACTTGCTGGGTACTACCATTTGACTTGAACAGCAGAAAATCAGAAGAAGCTACTCAAGGAGAGCACACAGTTCTTTGGTAGAAGCTGGGAAAGATCTTAACTGTGAAAATCCTACTTGTGGGGCTCCAGCCCAGCCAACAGACTGGCCTGCCTTAAGTTTACATTGCTTATCAAAATAACATAAAACTGTGAGACTTATGATAAGAGAGCAAAGAGAGGAAACAGACGTCTGGAAAGAAGTATCAGGACTGCCTTTGTCTCTGAGACCAGCAACAGGTGACTTCATTGCGCAGATTCTACCCAAAACTGGCCAGGAAACATTGAAGTTCAAGTAAGACACAACTTGCCATGCCTGGTGACCTTTTCTCTGATGGCTTTGCTGATAAGGCAGTGCTCTGTGGTAACGAGACTGTTTTTCAGCTGTCCAGAGGCTTTCCAGGTGCTGAACCCAGCTGGGGCAGTCATCTTACTGCAGCTGAGTAGCAGAGAGCTTTCAAACTGAGACCAAATCTGAGAGATCAAAGAGATCCCTCTCCCCAGATGAGTTGTAACAAATGAGTCAAGAGAAGGGAGAATTTAACAGGGAATAAAAGAAGTCTAAAGCGCAATGTCCCTTGTATCCAAAAGCTGTGGATACAGCTTTTTAAGTTAAATTTGATTCATAAGTTAAAACTTTGTAAGGATTTGTAAGCTAAAACTTTTATACAATGTACAGTGATTCCCAGCTGTACAGGACATGATACATGCTATCCATTGTTAAGTGCCTCCAACAAAGATGCTAATCTAAGCAAAAGATACTGTGCAAATACCGCTATTAATCATGACCACAGTTCCTAAAAAAAATCACCACTAGGGTAAAAAAACTGTGGTTTTGAAATAATTTGAAATAATTTTGAAATAATTTCTAGTAATTGCCTAAATGGAAAACAAAACTTAAAGCAAACTTAAAAATTTTGATGTTCCAAGGCATTTTAGTTGTTACACTTTTATTTTTTTTTTTTTCAATACTGGATGAATTTTAAAAAGTAGATAAGCTTTTCTCTGCAATCTGTCTGGAAAAGATAATGAACTTCTTAGCTTTCAATATGCATGATTGTTTTAAAGAGACACACCTGGCTGACTGCTGATAAACTGAGGTTGAAAAAACCAAAACTCATTAACCTAACAGAAGCCTTATCTGATGCATTTGCAACAAGCATAGTCTTGTAAACTAACATTAGATGGAAATTTCAATCAAAATTAAGAAGCAATGAATAATTTGCTTCATTCAAAGTGAAACAAAGATTTGTTTAAATATCAGACTCATGGTTTGAGCTCATCCTTAGTTTTTGTGGTGGTTCCCCCTAAAAGTGCATCCTTATCAAGATTATCTTGTAGATCTGCTGATGGGTCATTTGAAGTATTCTCAGTGTTACATAAATCTTCCTCTATAATGCCTGGGTGATTTCCACAGTCATCGTTTAGATTTTCATCATCTTTTTTGGAATAAGAAGCATCCTCCTTTCTGTCTGAATTATCATTAATTTCTTCTGACTTTGAAAGTTGACTGGTATCAATGTCACTGTTCTTTTCACTGTTGTTCTGCCTAACAGCATCACAGTTCACTTCTTGTTCATCCTGATCATTTTCTTCCCCATTTTTTGTGAATTCTGCCTTTCTTTCTTCAGTTATTTTACCAGCTGAGCTTCCACTTGCTGATGTATTCTTAGGCTCTTTTGGTTTCTTATGCTTAGAAATATGACTGCTGGGAATAGAAACTGGAGATGCTGGCTTTTTATTTGCTTTGCTTCCCTCTGACTTCTGTTTTCTTGGGGGTCCCCAGATAAAATGCTCTGAGGGGGTATAATGTTGCTGGGCAAATCTCAGCAGTTTCCTCCTTTCTCTTCTGTCTCTAATAGTATACACAAAATATTCTAGAGCACTTTGCTTAATGTTGGGAATGGTATCTTCCACAAGAGCTTCATGCAGAATAAATTTTACCAGTGGAGATTTGAAACTCTCATATCCAAGTTCACCAAGACTTTTCAGAATTCGAGTGATTCTCAAGTAGTTATGTTGAGACCTTTGAAAGAAATGGGTAAAAGAAATTCTATTGAATCAGAAAAAACACCAAACCACTTTACAAATACAGAACTGGAACTGCAATTCCTCAGTCCTTTTTATCACTTCAGATATGTACTTCAGACTCACTATATTTTCTCAAAGCTGCTGAAGCTTCCTAGCACCTCCTTTGCTGGGATGTTGTGAGTGAAAATTAGTGTTTGTAAAAAGCACTGGGGGAGAGAGCTGAAAGCAAACCAAACATACTGATTTTGATTCCTTCTGCTGTATGAGAAGGGCAACAAAGATGGTGAAGGGTCTGGAACCTGTAAGTCCTATGAGGAGCAGCTAAAGATAATGGGGTTCTTTATTCTGGAGCAACAAAGGGGTGACATTGCTCTCTACCACTGTCTGAAAGGAGGCTGAGGCAAGGGGGGGTCGGCTTCTTGTGCAAGGCAACAAGTGACAGGACAAGGGGAAACAGCCTCAGGTTGCACCAAGCTGAGGTTCAGGTTGGGCATGAGGAAACTTTCTATCCTGAAAGAATGGTTAAGCATTGGAACAGGCTGCCCAGGGAAGTGGTGGAATCACCATCCCTGGAAGTGTTCAAAAGATGAGCAAATGTGGCACTTAGTGCTATGGTTTAGTTGATATGTGATGGCTGGTCAAAGACTGGACTCAATGATCTCAGAGGATTTTTTTCCAACCTTAATGATTCTATGCTGTTCTCCTTCTGGGGAGAAAAGCCAGTCACTTTGCAAACAAAAGGGTTTGTAGTGCATTTATAGTGCAGCTATGGAACAGGGCTCATTGCACTTCACTTAAGTTATTTCAAAGCTGGGTCTCCAGTCTAGACTAGCACCTGCACTATTGATGCAGTCAGTGCTGGGGGAAAAACAGGCACCTCTGGAGAGTAAGTCCCACTGTTGTAGGAAATATCAAAGAGAAAATTAACTAATTGTCTTCTGCCAGTGCTTGTGAAAAGGTCTTTCCCTTGTAAAGCACACCTTAGTATGCAGTAAAACTTTGCAGTTTGAATTTTACATGGATAAAATTAGGTAAAGAGAGTCCCAAATCCTGACTTAAAACTGAAGCTACTCACTGGAAAGAACAGGAGTGAAGGCATGCAGGAACATTTGGGCTTCCTGAAAACCTGTTTTATCTGTAGCCTGAGTCTGAGCCCACACCCATATTGGCTCATATAATGTTTATGTAAAATTACTAACACATTATTCCCACTATTCACCTGGAATCCATCAGCAATTGTACCTACAAGCTTTTAGCATGACAGGAGAACAAAATGCTGCAAGAAAACCTCCTCCAGCTCTAAGGTCACAGATATTAGGAAGATGAGGACAAGATTTGAAAAGAGGCTTTGGTACAATTAATCTATATGACACAAAATTCAGTGCAAACTTAGGGTCCACACAATACCAATGTAAAGCAACTGATATAATTTGCTGAACACTAGGCCAAGGCTTGACATAACATGTTTAAAACTTTCCAAATCAGCATTTCAATTAAAAACACTTAAATACAAAGTATTTCATGTTTTGAGGAGGGAGGGAAATCTTGTTACTTAACCTTCATACAGGTGTGGAGAATTTAATCTTTCTTAAAAAGAAATGTAAATACAAAGATAAGCCACTTTTTTTTTCCTAAGTGAGAAGCAGCACTTTGGGATTGGGTGAAAACAAATTCAGTACCATGACAAATTAGTTTGGAGCTGTGATCTTGTTCAGCACCATCTAAAGTTGTATTTTCAAGGAATTAACCATGTCAGTCCAACTGGCAATGGGTGAGAAGAACAATCAAAAAAAGGGGAAGGAGGAACATACAGAAAGAGGCACAAACTAGGCATCAACTATTTATTTTTCTCTTTTTTTTTCCTGGCAGTCTTTGGAAAAAATCTCTTTGCTTTCTGTAGAAAACAAAAGGATAAAGAGATTCTATAGCAATTCTAGCAAGTGAAGTGCATGTCATTACTTACTCATTCAAATGCTGAAATCTTTCTTGCCAGTTAGCAGCTCGTGCTACATTTCCAGTTTTATCAATTAGTTTTATTCCAAAAAACTCCAACATCATTTTGTAAGCCAAAAGGAATCTTCTAATGGCTTCTTTTGTTTTCTTGAATTCCTAATGGACAAAGAATATGTCCAAAATTCTTAATAGCACTAAAGAAAGTACTTCTGCATCGTGTAAGACAACTCTACATAACAAAAAGCAATTATGTGTTAAAATTACTGTGATGGTTTGTATGGAGATCAATTTGAATTACCTCAATTTCATATGTAGTTAATTCTTTAGCATAGAAGTTCAGACCTTGTTCCCTTAGTGGAAAAAGCCTGTTAAAAGAAGAAGTGCATTATGGCTCAGTATAAGAACACTTAATCAAATAATGCTTTCAAACAGAAATAGGTAATAATTGACCAACCACTGTATGTAAGTGTGGTTATGTTCCAGTTTTTCATAGTCTCCTTTCCATTTATTTAGTACTTCTTCAATATAAACCCCTGCATAAAAATAATTTGAAAAACTGTTAGATAGCCATCAAAATCAGCACTCAGCTACATAAAGAACATGCATGTTAAAATAATTATAGAACACATACTTTAATTGTCTTTCATATACTATGTGAAATAAGGTCTATTGCAGCCATAAATAAATTAATTTTAATTCAAAACTAATTTAGTTACTAAAACTTAATTAAAAAAATAAGGTACGTATAAAATGTCAATATAAACAAAAGCAACTGACTTATACTGGGTTATCTACAAGTGAAGGTATGTGGCAGCAACCTATGTAAACTATATCCAAGAGTTCTCATGTCATGGATCCCTTTATCACACTGACTGGGAATTAACAAACTTCTCCCATAAAACACTGCACTGTGAATCACCTGTCATTGCCTTTACAAGACAAAACTCTGCAGCTATCCATCTATCTATCTGTCTATCCATCCATCCATCCATCCATCCATCCATCCATCCATCCATCCAATCTTCATAGAACAAAGACAACTCTTTAGGAAATCTCCCATACCAGGGATCTCTACAGCTGCAAATATCACTAGGATTGGGAAGTCTTTCCCAATTAATATTGGCCAAGCACAACACTGAGACTGCGCTCAGGAAAATTCAGTCATGGGCCAGGGCACTTTTCCAGGTACTACAGGGATATACAAAGTACAGAAAAGGACGATCCTTGTTCCCAAATCTGTACAATATCTTTCCATGAATGTTCAGCATGTTCCAGCATTGTGTTCATCTGTTTCTATTCTGAAACCAACAACAATTTCAGCACTGTTGCACAGCATCTCCCAAATTGCACAGGAGCAACCTAAAAAACCCAAAGCCCCATGTATATCGTCTCCTACTATACATTTAAGATGCCTTTTCACCCAGTGAAAATTTCCATTTGGGTCTCAATGGCAAAGAAGGACACATTTGATACTTTTATTTAAGAAGTAAAGAAAGCAGCTAGTCTAAGGGGCTGCTAAGTGCATGGGGTTTCCAGTGTACGCAAAGCTGGAAAAGGACCTTGGAAAGAGGACCTTCACCATCACTGCATTGTATCCAACCTGTGTTTCAAGTATTGGAAAACTTGTGCTCAGTCCCAGGGCAGAGAGACAAGCAGGCCAGCTCTGGTCCAGAACCACAAGCTAAATCTGTAGGTCATGGAACTGAATTTCAGATCTAGTATTGCACTAGAAATGTTTTGGGATTTTTTAACAACATTCTCCAGTATTTCAGTCCTAAATCTGGTAGCTAAGACTCCCTCCAAACACTCTCACAGATCCACAGACTTGGGTCAAGGTGGTGGTTACTCTTTGCCATTCTCAATACAAACTTCTGCATAACCAGAGCTCACAGCCAACAACACGTCAGCCTCCATGGCTTATCAGCTCCCTTTGACATTACTAACTGCAGTTTTCTCCTAGAATACTAAGAGAAATGTAATTCTTTATAAATTTTGGGAGGGAAGCCCTCCTACAGCTTTCATGACTATCTCTTCTTATAGCTAATCCTCTTGAACTGCTCCTTCATTTTGGACTTTAAAGGAGTTCTTCCCCACAACATTTTCTGTCTTTTAGTTTCAGAGCCATATGGTCCCCAGGTTCACACAGACCTCACTGCCATTAGCTTTCTTTCTATATCTGTTCTCTATGTAATGCCTCCCAAATCTGCTACTTCTTTACTGGCAATTCCCAGACTCACCTCTTCTTGCAGTCAAGCTAAAACTGACTAAAAGCATCTGCCTATGGGTATCTAGATAAAGCACAAGTTGGCTAAAGCAAAAGTCTTATCTTTCTTTTACAACCTGAGTTATCGTCTCACTTGCTAAGGGTATTACTGCTATCTTGTCTACAAACAGTTCTCATCTTTAACTTTCCTGTGTGTACATTTTTACAACCTTCTGTGTAACATTCCCTTCCATCCAGCCTCCTATCTAAACTCACACACTTTGCATCTCGACTTTTATTTCCCTGACCTTGAAAAGTGCTTTCTTGTCATGCTCACACCTACCCTAAATGTTGCTGAATGCAGCTACCCTGAATGCTGGGAAGATCATCCTTCTAGACTGTTATTTTTTTATACTGACCCGTTTTTTTTTGTTTCACATTCTGCCACTGTGAAACCCTGCTCTGTTACATCAAACAAAAACAATACACCTTCAACTTCCAAAGCCTTTGTGACCTGTCCCTCACTACCTTATCAGAAACCATTTGTTGCTATGAGACTGATCCTGCTTCCAACAGGATCCTGCCTCAGAGGCAGCCTACACATCTCACTCCTTCTGCACTCCAACATGCACTTCACTATTTCCTACCAAGCTGCTCTCATGCTGAGAGGATTTTTTGGCAAATACCTTCAAAGTAACCTTGTCATCATCCTCTTAAAACTCAGAAAGTCTTATTTTTGGCCTTCAGTTTGTCTTTTTTGCTAATGGCTAAGCTCTCATGTGCTGAGACTCCTGTCTATCACCCTAACCAAGACTGCTTTATTGCCTCCTCCTGCTTCCCCATCTGTCTGCTATCCTATTGTCTCATACGTCAACTGCAAACTCTCTAGAGTAGGGCTTGTCATCTTTCAGCTTCTCCTGTGTTTGTGCAGAATGCTGCATATGAGCATATGAGATTCCTGCTCCACTACCAGAACTACTAGGGACACTGAGAAATGGCTTTATTATTGGTATTACAATAATCTCACACAAGATTAAAGCACATTTTTTTCCCCTTACACAGTTCTAGGGATAACACCCATAGATCGCTGCCACTCCTATTCAAACAGCAAGTTTGTGCAATATAGTGGAAGAATTTTATCTTTGTTTAATAAAAGGTACTGCCACAAACAGCGGTACTAACAATGCCTTGCACTACTTCATGCTGATAATGTCTAAGAAAAGCACCACCTTCCTAGAGTGAAAGCTAACTCTGTTTTAAGCACAAACTGCTCTCGTGTTATCCATGTGCTACTCCAGCATGGGAGGTTCATGTTCTGCAGTATATTACTATGCACCTTTAATCTGCCTCAATTATCACCACTGTTTCAATTTGCTACTATCATTAGTGAGCATTTTTTTGTTATCACTGTTATTGTTACAGATTACTCACCATCAGGTTTAAATGGGATTTTATTTTTGTAAAACCGGAGATTGCACAAGTCATTTTGATACCGAAGATCTTTAAAGTTCTGCTAAAAGAAAGGAAACAGGACATTATCAGCCTACAAAAACCTACCAAGACTACCCAGAAAGAGATATTGGGCTCTTTGAATAATTTAAGGGTAAAAGATTTCAGAGTTTTAGGAACCACAGAGTTCTACTAATGCACTTAAAGACTAAGTTTAAGGATCTGAAAATTTTTTCTGGTTGGTACCTTCTCCTACTGAGGCAGCGGCAAGAATAGCAGCACCCTCCCCTTTCAGCCTCTGAAGGAACTTCAGAGACAAATAATCAGTCAGGCAAACTCTATGATCTATCATCTTTGATATCCAAGGCACAAGCCTTTTCCTGGGCTCCTATCACAGTTCCCAGGCTTACACATATCACGTGCTTGCATGTTTGCCCGGGATGAAAAGACATTATTTTTCTCCCACTCGCATATGTTGTGCCTCAGCTTTTTGGTTTGTCTATCAGCTTTTTGGTTCTCATTTCTTGTACTTATTGTTCAACACAAAGGTTTAAGAATGTTTTTTTACTGAAAAGGCAATTTTAAACCATAAAATGTTCTTACTGGATACTGGTGTCGGTACTTGTATAAATCTCTTGCTGCATAGAAGCTTCTCTTTGGCTTGGCTGTCAGCTCAGTTCCATCACCACTCTGAAACAGTTAGAAAGCAGATAATCATCATACACAAACCCCCTAAATAGCATACTTGTATAATATTAAAATAATTACTTTTCCTTATAGATTTCAGCAATGTAAACAAATGTAAGTGCACATATTTGTCTACTGTTTGCTCAAACACTGCAAATCTCCCTGCTCAATACTTACACAACACACTTTAAACCTAAGTTAAAAAAATTAATCTGAAATACAAAAGCAAGACTAAGAATTGTCCTTCCAATGAGGCTGAATTTGAGCTAAATCAGCAGTCTGATTGCCATTTCTAAATGCAAGACTTCAAAGGAATCTGGCAAGTGCTAATACAAGGTGAAATAAGTAACTGAACTTGAAAATGCAGAAACACAGAGACACCACTAATTCTGAGGAGGAAATAATATTATTAAAAAAAAAAAAAGTCGGGTACATAGACTTAATTGCTACTGCTACTATTGCACCCTGTGGAAAATAGTTACTAACAATACTTAATTCTACTCCTTGCAATACACATGTAATAGGTTAAAGTTGAGCTTAAAAGAGGAAGTTATCTGGGACTACACTGGGCATTTGCCATTCTCATTGCCCATACATGGCTTATCAACTGTACATTAATTACGTTCCTTCCTCCTTTCACAAAACCAGCTCTGACCATACCTGCAGACAAAACTCAGTTGAAGAAGACACACCCCTTGACACTCGGTTATCCGGGACTAGTATCGCCAAGTAACAAGCAGAAAAGGGAAAGACACTTAGGCTAACTTAATTTTGTTTGGTCTCTGAACCAAAACACGATATATCTAGAAACCTAAAAAAAGACCCAGCTGCTCCACCCTACGTGGTATTCTAACTCAAATAAAATTATTGTCAAAAGAACACTTTATTTCTTTAAGCTCGGCATTTACAAAGCTTCCTAAAGAAGAGAAACTCGCTCTGAAAATTCGTCACACCCACCGAGGAGTCACAATTCCATTGCCTCATAAGATCAAATATTTAGATTTTTATCCTGTTTAATGAAGAGGCCACGTTAAATGCTCCATTTAATTTAAAACACAGCCTTCCCTGGAAACAGCAGCAACGGGAATGTCAACGACACCAAGGCCTCGATTTTCTCCCAATAATGACAGGGGAGGGGTGGGGGGAGATAAAACCGGGCTCGTCCTCAGCGGAGATGCAGCGCGGGTTACCCCAGCCGCTCCGGCCGCTGGCAGGTGCCGCCGGCAGCACTCGGGCCCCCGAGTGCCGCAGAGCAGCGGGAGCGGGGCTGCCCGGCCCGCGGCTCGGCCCGGCCCGGCTCGGTTCAGTTCAGTTCGGTTCGGTTCGGCTCGGCTCCGGTCCGTCCGTCCCGCTCGGCCGCCGGGCCCGCGGGCAGGGCAGGGCGAGGCGGGGCCGCGTCCGGCGCTGCCGGTACCTGCTCGGGGCTGGCGGCGTCCGCCTCTGCCCGCTCCGCG